>NC_092858.1:72692202-72692561 GCF_032062135.1 Pyxicephalus adspersus | reverse complement strand
CCTGATATGAAGGTTTATCCCCCGCGTACCCTGATATGAAGGTTTATCCCCCCGGGTACCCCGATATGAAGGTTTATCCCCCGCGTACCCTGATAAGAAAGTTTATCCCCAGCGTACCCTGATATGAAGGTTTATCCCCCAAGTACCCTGATATTAGGGTTTATCCCCCGCGTACCTTGATATGAAGGTTTATCCCCCGCGTACCTTGATATGAAGGTTTATCCCCCGCGTACCCTGATATGAAGGTTTATCCCCCGCGTAGCCTGATATGAAGGTTTATCCCCCGCGTACCCTGATATGAGGGTTTATCCCCCGCATACCCTGATATGAGGGTTTATCCCCCGCGTACCCTGATATGA
>NC_092858.1:72648284-72691678 GCF_032062135.1 Pyxicephalus adspersus | reverse complement strand
TACACAGTACAAGGTGGGCGGGGACCAGCACAGCTGATCTCAGAGGTGTAAAGGACACGCCCACTCTCTGGGAGCTCACACTGAAGCACAATATTATTGAAAACATAGGAGGTGCGTGCGCAGACACAGCTGATTGTGACGTCATTTTACAGCCCCATCAGCTGGTAGTACCTATTCGGAGGGTAGGATTATCTTATATCTCACTCCACACTATGAACTTCAGCCCCCCAGGACCTGGCCAGTGTTCTTTCCTCTGCTCATAGCAAGCACCTTGTCAGCAGCAGCAGCCTGTCTCACAGCAGAGGGAAGCCCAGCACCATCCCCCCCCTCCTGAGCTTCTCGCAGAGGCTGCAGTAGCAGAGGGGGAGAGCAGATCATGGGAGGGGGATTCCTCCTAAGCCTGCTCCCATTGGATTACTGATCCCCCTTTTCCTGCCCTTCCAACACCTCCAGACCTAATAATCACCCCACACCCAGCCCTTAGCACCCAGTCATGTGGCCCCTGCTGTGTTATATTTGTGCCCGACCAATCAATAGAGTGCAGGAAGTGTATGATACGCAAGGTCATGTGTGCGCTCACTGCCTGTCACTGTGCAGGTACACAAATCACAAATATCGATCTCTCTGTAATTAGAAAGGGAAGAAGAAGAGCCCGCTGGTTGCTGAGCCGTGCAGCCTGAGAGCGGGGAGAGTGCCAGCTGCACTGCCAACACGGTCATTGCTGCCTCGGCAGGTTGAATAGGTGAGGGCGTGGCTATGACACGTAACCCCGCCCCGTCTAGCCTGCAGGCGGCCCTCCTCCTCCAGCTCGGCTTAGCCCCGTGGTGCTAGTATCACTGCAGTGCAATCCTGCCGCCGCTGCCTGCACTTCTCTCACTCCTGCTTCTTCCACATCACCCGCACTTCTCCCGGCCATGAGGGAGCTGCTGAAAGGGTAAGTCATGCCTTGCCGGGAAACTTCGTGCATGGTGCTAGGTAGGCAGGTAGGTGACCCTTGCTTTGTGCAGCCCGGATCATCAACAGATGAAAGCTTGCTGGAAATGCCCATCAGACGTTGTCACAGCTTTCCCAGCACAGGCTGTGCTCAGATGGATGTTGTGTGCTGGAGGATCACTTCCTGCTGGATCTGGGACATTCACACAACAAGCAGCATTCACTTCTTGTGTCTCCCAGCTGTACAAGTCTCCAATCCTCACTTTTCCCATTGATTCAGAGGACATGAAACACCTTTGTCTGCTCCCCCTCTTTCACACTTCTACAAAGGTCAACTTTCTGCCTGATTTCTTGTAGCATGTCACTGCTATTTTATTAGCAATTGTCACCCCAGGTCTGCAGAACACTGATCACAACATAATATTTATATATATGGCTATACAGATCTCTTGTGTTTGTAGGATTTCCTGGCAGTGATAATATTTTTCTATAGAGTTGGAGTAAAGGTGAGCTGAGATTTATTCCCCATCTTTCAATATGCTTATAATTCACTTTGTGAAATACTTTACATCCGATCGCCTGTAGGGATAACTTGACAAGAAAGAGCATCCCTAGTCATAAATATCCCTATGAAAGAAGAGTGCCTTAGGACACCTACCTGTCTTTAGCCAGAATTCATGTTGGACTGGAATAACCCAAGTCAGGCATTGTATTCCTCAAGCAAAATACTAATCTAATATCCATATCCTAAAATGAAAGCTATATATGTAACCGTACCTGTTGCCTTTTGGCAATCGGCATTCCTTCCTTACTTACTTTTAAAGGATCATGGCTGCAAATTGAGAGGGATCGTCTTATATCTGAGCCTTCCTTGTACATAGTATTAAATCATCTAATACCCAGCATTTTTCTGTTTAGATATTAGAAGAGATATTATATTTAGATATTTAATATATAGATATTAGAGAGCCACATTTTGTAAAGGTGAATGCTGTAGTTGTAGGATAGAGATATGCATGGGATGACCATCTCCCTACCCTACAACTCAATGGAAAGCCAGGGAATGTGACTACACTGGAAAGTTAATCACTGCCACCAATTTGTGGATGATTGAGGATTTCAGATCGGTTACTTGCTTCATTCTGATTACAAAAAAATAAAGCAAGCTCTTCCTGGACATTGGGATCACCAGCAGGTCTGTCCAAAAGCCACAGTAACATGTAATCATTACCCTCATCCTCCCTGAGAAAGTAAATAAAAAGTGTTTCAAGTATTTCCCTTCCTAGTGACCTTTGTCCTGGGCTATTGCTTATTTTACACAATGCTTCCCAATCTCCATATTGACTTAAGCCCCTTTTATTGGTTTCCAGGATTCACAAAGCCATCATGCATTACAAGTAAACTTCTGCTAAGATCATCCTGATCCCTTGGATTTAGGACAAAGGATTGCTTGTGTATTTTGCAGATCTGTATATGCAAGCATATGTAAGTGCTCCAAAGTACCGATTATTGTTTTCTGGCACCTGAACTGTACATACTGCCGTATTGTGAATGGGCGGTCATAAAATATGGTGATTCCTTTTGATGTCTCTTCTAATGCACATTAAACAATCTCTGTTTTCCCCCTGCGGTGGGGACACAGGAGTTATGAATATAGAAGGGTGCCAGGATGTTTGGTTATTCAGCCAGTGAAAAACACACTAAATTGAGGGCTAAAACTAGGTCAGCTTAGTGGGACAGTAAAGTCTTTGGAATTTCTTTCTGGTGTGGGCAAATTTCTTTTGGGTATAGTTGAGTTTAGTGTTGTAGCTGCCTACAGGGAGATGATTGTTCCACATAATGAACTGAAGCAGCTAAAATCATTTTATCTTGCTGAGATAAATGCAGCGGCATGCTACAGGTGCACTTTATTCGATCTGTCTTATTGTCCCTGCCACAACAGGTTATTTATTATACTGATGACCCATACCAAGTTTGGTGTAATGTTTATTTCATAACTGTGTTATTGCCTCCACATCTGTTTTGGGTTTAGACTGTGGATTCTATGTTATATTAACTGTATCATTCAATTTTTTTTACGAATATGCACGTTTAGATATATGTTCTGTTTTTGCATTGCACTACCACCACTACCATACCCTGTTCATGTCCCTACCAAAGTTATACAAGTTCTTAAGCTGTAGGCATGGATCAAACGGTGCCGCATTGCCCATCATTGGTGTCAAAATGAATTCACATGGGACTTCATTTTAACTTCTCTGTCTGACTTGTATGTTTTAGGTTTGTGGTGTAATCTCCACTTCGGTTTGATCTATAATGCTTTGCTTCTGTAAGCCTACAAGAGTGGCCAATTAATAGCTATTATTGTCACTGCATATGTGCAGCAAATTCAAGCTTATCATACGCTTGAATTTGTGGAATTGATTGGTGTTCTATCACGCTGAGAAAAAAAATGATGTAGAAAACATGAGCATAACCTTTCCTAATTATCAGATATCAGCAGCATCAACTTTTTGTCCAGAACACTTTCCTCTTTAGTCATCTCCATGAAATTTGCTGGTCCCAGTATTGTGCTGATCTAACGCTTGGGGATTTTCTGCTGAGAAAAAAACATGCAATTTTACCTTGTGTGTATTTAGTTATATGTTTCAGTTCCGACTAGTTCAGTCTAAATTTAGATCTGTATACTGAGCAGTCATTAGTCTTGGAATTGTCTAACTACATAAACCATAGTGATGTTAGGGGTAAGTCTTGGACATTACAGAAGCACCCGCTGGTCTTCCCTGAATAGGTCCATAAGTGGGTTTTCATAGCCTTTATGAATAACTGTTTAGCTTGCTTAATGAACGGAGTAATAAGTAATGATGTGTGAAGTGCAGTAGATCATATATTCAGTTGGATTTTGGCTTTTATCAATGTAAAGGTGTTGGAACAGAGATAACCTAATGCAGGGTTCATTTTTAATATTTTAGAATATCAGACCCTAATATGTCCCATGCACTTTTTGCTTAAATGTGCAAATCATAAACATCACCAGTCCTATTTGGTACAGGGATATTAGTAACTCCGTGTTCTTTTATGAATAGCAAAGAACAGATGAAAGAAAATCATAATGGTTTTATCACTGCTAAACAATCTAGGCACAACTTGTAATTTTCTTTATTCTGCTGAGTTTGTGCAATCAAACAATGAAATGGAGGTACACTTGCTGACAATGGTACAAGTCATCTGGCATATCAAGACAGTTCTTCTACTTTTGATTTCAGGTAATACAGAGAATGTAGTTTATTCTGCTTTCTTGGAGATCCAATCCCATATCTTCATCATTTGGTCCCCATATCCCCATAAGGCGTATGGACAGCTCTCAGTAAAGAACCCCTGGCATTCAATGGATGACTTGTGTTTGTCTTACTAAAAAACAAAACTTTGGCATAGAATTTTAGAAACTGCCACTGTTGACTTGTTTCACAGTTGTTATCTTTGTCCTTCCTTTACTACAAGGTGATTCACTACCTTAAAATAATCATGCACGTACCTGATGATGGGATACCAAATATGTTTGTGTAGGGTCACATATTCATAAGACCTCAGGATAACATCTTTGGACAATGCATTGTCAGCAATGGTACATTCCTGATTTCTGTCTTGTCAAATTACCTACCATATCCTGTGTGGCAGAATTACCTTGCAGTTTACATGAACTGTATGTTTTGCAACTGACTGTGAATATACTGATATATAATTATTTACATGGTTACTGAAAGGCAGTAAATAATTACTTTTCATGAAATCATTACCTTGATTACTATGCTATTATTATGTTGATAAACAATGGGGTTGGTAGACACATTCCTACAGTGCAGTATGTTTAATTCCATGAGATTTTATTTTGGTGGCAGTTCTAGACATATGATATGACAGAGATATGACAGTTGTGTGGGTATTGCTTTGGTGTACTGTGTAAAACAAGTTCAGTGTATGGCTATTTTGAACTGTAAATTGTTTATTTAAAATGATTCTCTAATAAGGGATTTATTCCGAATATGTTGTTTATTGAAGTGCGACTTGTAATGAAGAGCATTGCAGAGTGAGAACACCCTCAGAACTATCGATCTTCTGGGCATTTTTAAATAATTCAAGATATAGCTCCTTTTAAAATAAAAGGACTTTAAGATGATTCTTTCATATGCAAGTCTGTGGAATATTATGTTTATTTGGTTGTTTACTTATGTATTTCATGCTGAGTGAAAGTAATAAACACTTTTAGCTTATGTGTTGTCTACTTGAAAGCTTTAGATAGAATATTGGTATTGATCAACAGCCTTGGTGCCTTGGTAATGAGACATTGGGAACTTTCTATTGTTCAGGTATGAAATATTGTGCAAAAATGCTGATTGGCCAAAATCTACAACTAAATATCTTACCTATTACAGTGTTTCCCACATTTTTTTTTATTTAGGCACGGGGAGAAGCTATAGGACTGTGCCAGCCCCTGTACTGCGACCCAAGTTTTCAGTAACCACCCCAAAACAGCCTGGTGGTTACTCTGGAAAGTGTTGGGTGGAACACCGCCTTTTAGCAATAGTTTAGTATTTTCAAGTGTACTTTGCAGGGTGTCCTATGTATTGAATATATATATGTTGCTGGGGGACTGCATATCCCAATAACCACCTTTGTATATTGCCAGACATAATAAAGTCCGGACATTTGCATCACCTATTTGTGATACCCAATGCTGGAGCAGATTGATGATGTCTGCCCTGTAGCACCTCTCTCCACACTGACATCGGAGGTTGTACTAATCTTCTTAGTTCATAGCTGTATGAACAAAGTTGTAGGAGGCACAAGTCACAATCATAATCTTGGCCTTGATTCTTGATTCCATATCTAATATTCTTAATTTTTCAACAACCCTATACTTTTAGATTTTTCCTAACCAGATATAAAGTGATGTGTGGGAAACATGTAGGAAATTGCACAAGGCTTATAAACCTTTAGGAGATTGCACTGGCCATGCTCCATAAAGATTGTAAACTTGGTGACTGCTTGAAGAATTCTAAAAGTTGTTGTCCTGGGGCAAGTCTACTTTGCAGGCCTGTGGTGTAATCCACAAATTGCTTCCCTTTCTCCTAACAATGTAATTTACATGCAAATTGCTTAGCACCGATGACTACTCTTATGGACCTTACAATATATTGGCTTATCAAGTATCACACATACTAGTATATACTACAACAAAGCATAGGTTATTCTAGCAATAGAAAAAAAAACTCAAAGAAATTGTATTATTTAAAGCATGTTGGCATTTTGTTTCATGACAAATGCCCAGCTTTGAATATAGCCTAAAAAGCAGGTGTCTGATTGGTTGCTACATTATACTCTCTCAGTAAACATACAAAAGCAAATATAATTTTTAAATAAATCTTGCTTGACAGAGGGTGAGCGTGAACAAAAACTTCAAAGGTTTTCTGGGATATCAGTATGTGTTGACCATGAAAAGTCCCATGTATGCCTTCTAGATGTGAGCTCCGATAGCTGATTAATGTTTCATCTGAAATCCGTGCATATGGCAACCTGGAACTCCTAGATTTAAAAGACTGCAAAATGCACACTTGATTCAACAGAACACAAGCTGCGCTTGCTGTCAGTATATCCTTTTTTTGATCTTATTGTTTGTGAATTCCATCTCCACCAATTTCACAGTCTGATTTCAACCTGCTGGTGTTTTTAAATCTCCTTTTTCTTCTCTGTCTTTGCTTGTAACGTGCCTGTGTCTGCAAGAGCACGTTGACTTGCTTATCGAGCTTCAAAATAGGATTCTAGATTTTTTAATCCATTTAGGCACATCACTTTAATAAATGACTGTAAGAAAAGGAATAATCCTTTGCAGTTTGATCTCCAGATCAAACATTTTTTTTTTCTTGCTTCGTCCAAATCAGTGAGATGGCCCCTTTCTTTTCAAGTCCCAATTAAGGATTGTCAGTATTACAAGGTGCTGTGGAGGATACTGAAAGATGCTGAGCAGGCGTTTTATTTTATAGGGTTCATACAACAAGCCCTTCCCTGAATCCTAGCCTAACCCACCTTAGAGTCCCAAAGCTAACAATTAAATGGCCTTTGAAAATGGCAGAGCGGCTTAAGAAAGGAAGTCTCACTGGAGTCTAACCTTTTCTTAAGCTGCAAGATTGTGTTTGGAATTAATGATAACTTTCCAGGCTCAAAGTGTGCCGGGAGAAGCGGCAGTACTTTTCAGAGCAGAAGTGGAATAGCTGCAGCCTTCTTGTGTCGTGCATATAAAGTACCAGGAAAAATCTGCCCTCTGTGTTATCAGTCACTAGGCTCTTACAAATTCGTTAGCAGCTGAAGAACCCTATTACCTCTCTGCGACAGCCACCAGCCACATCCTTTTCTAAGGAGGTGTAATTGTTTCTTTATATGGCATAAGTTGTTAGCTTTAGCTTAGTCCACACAATATTTTTCATCAATTTAAATCCTTCACTTGTTAATTAGCACAGTAGGCTTTTCGCCAAGTGAAATATTCTGGAATTTACTGCAGATGGACTTGTCATTGGGCAGCCTGATCTGTGTTAAAATAAACCTTCATTGTGTATATCTGCAACTGATAAATATGAGGAACAAAAGAAACCACACAATTCATGCCATTGGGTGGTCATCATTGGAGTATGTATTCCATTCTTTTCAAATAATGTCCTAGGCAGGAAGGTCAGCTGCAACCCATGTACTATATATGTGGACTGTCAGCAATATCCAATGATTCTTCTTTGCATGTTAGCTGTACAGGATTTCCATCTGGAGATATATATATATATATATATATATATATATATATATTTCTACTGTGTTTGGTAATTATTGAGGAAAATGCAAGAAGCCAGTAGTCTACTTCATACTCTTTGCTGGGTAATGTCAGATTTTACATTGTGTTAAAGATCTCACTATTGGTCTAATGTTTTATGGAATGAAAGAAAGTGGTCCGTCCATCCAGTTGAACTTTTTATTTTTAAAGGAGCACGAAAATCCTTAAAGTCATTAAAAATTTACCGATCTCTCACCTATTCTAGTCTTTTTTGGGCATTTTTTGGACTTTTTGCTTCAGCTCTTCACAGCCTTTGTGAAGATAATGCTTGCTCCTACTTCTATGTGATGTTATGGATAATCCCCCCCCCCCCTCACACACACTAACAATCCTGGTGTTGGTTTGTCTTGGCAGCTCGGATGATTGACTTTCCCTTAAAGTGGAAGAAATACAAGCAGTGCCCAGGGTTATACAGCATATTTGCCAGTTATGGCACACTTATCCACCAAAATGTTTATCCCCATTTCTGCAATGGCTGCCCAGTATTTGGCCATACTTATTGGTTCAGGCAAGATGACTTGACTTTCTCTCATGCACATGAACAACTTCATTGTAGCCAGATTCTGTGCTGACTGAGCAGAAGAAAGATGACAGATGACGAAAGTTTACAATCTCTTCTGTTTTGGGGGGAACAAAAACATTTAAATGTACTTCTTCTAAGTCAATAATCATATTACCATGTCCTTTCACATGAGTCAGAAATATAATGATAAAGACTAGAAAACGGGTCCTGCTTGGACACATAAAAGCTTGAACAAGTACGAACAAATATATTAAATAACCAGAACATTAAAACCCCCCATGTAGTGTAATGTAGGTGCCTCTTGTGCCACCAGAACAGATCTGACCCATCCAAAGTTGTCCTGTATTGTCCATCTGGTACCTAGGCTTTAGAAGCAGATCCTTTAAGTCACATTGCCTCTGCCTGGCTTCCATATGTTCCCCAGGTAAACAGCGCATATGCACCCAGCCATCCATTTGCTTTAAAGGAAAATGTCATTGATCAGACTAGTTCACCTTTTACCATTGCTCAGTGATCCACCTCTTACCCTTATCTTCCCATTCTAGGCTGTGTGGTCAACAGTGGTCAGCTCTTCTGACACTCTAGAACCTGCAATGCTGTGTGTGTCACCATTGTTTCATGGCCAGCATTATATTTTTAGGAACTTGAGCCATACTAGTTCTCTTCTGAGACCAGACCATTCTGTCAGCTATAGACTAGTTGTCCACCATTGCACTATTCTTTTGTACTTACCACTGCATACCAGAACACCCCATAAGGTTTCCCCTCTTGGAGATACTCGGACCAAGTTATCCATCCGTCACAGTTTGGCTCTTATTAGAGTCCCACTTTCAGTACATCATCCTGAAGAAGTGATTGTTCATTGCTGCTTACTATGTCCAACCCCCTGAGAGATTATATTGTAGCACAATAATCAATATTGTTAACTTTTCAGAGGACTAAATACTAAGCTGATTGGTTTGTATGTATACACATGTTCTTTTAAGTGTTTGGCTGCATACAGTTTGGGAAATCACTGTTAAGGAATTGATATAAACTTTAAAATACTAAATGCTGGCCAAACACCTAATAATTAAATATGTATCAGTCATAGGTTTGACAGTTTTGGTTGATCTTTTTTTCAGGAATTATTATTTGCTACAACAAATAACATTATTGAATGTCAGTTTAGTAATATTAGTTTTCAGAAGGTATGAAGCTTTTGCCGAAAGTCTGTTGCTTTCAGCTGCCATATTCCTACATATATGGTTGGCTAATTTTGTTAACTTGACAGTGTATTGTTAAAAAATAAAAAGCCTGGACACACACACTAACTTTTATACATTGAATACCCTGAGTCAGTTTGGATAGCTGCACCCTTTGCTTAGTTTACTTTCCTTAAAGTCCTATTTGTATCATTGCAAATGAGGAAGCCTTACACATAATGTAGAACACAAGACATCTGTATTCTCATCAGGCTTATTTCGACCACTGGACCACATATTTTTCCAGTTATTTGCCCATTCAGGTGGACAGAGGACAGTACTAACAGGAGGAGAGCTGTGACTTGCACGAGTAGGGGCTGGGGGAAACTACAACAGGAAGTTATGTTCTTATCTGGGTCTATTCCGTACATTCTGTAGCACATCTGCTTTGCTCTGGTGCAGTTATATTTGGAGAAGATATTGTGTAAAATGATCATTGCAGTTGGTTGATGGATGTTGACCCTGTAAATGTACCCTAATTGCTGTTACTTAAATATGTTACTTGAACCTTATTGCAAGCTTAAAATATTATTTTTATAGGTAGGGATTTTTGCCCCCTATAAGTAAATTGTTTCTAACTTTTTACTCGATTATCTTGACTTTAATAAGTATAATGGTTTGACAATACTGTGCAATACTTCCCCACATCCTTTTTTTTTTTTTTTTAAATGTAACCTGGCTAGAGGAATCTTCTGGTGAGAACACTGGAGATAAGGAGAGTGAGACTTCCTTATAATGGATACTGTATGTAATCCGAGTGGGAGCAGAACACAATAGACTTTGCCAATACAATGCAGCAGACACAACTAAAAGTGGGCAATTCAGTTCCCCATTCTATACCTTCACAATGTTTTACTTTGTCTTGTATTGTGCTTAGTAATTGTATACATTCTTCTGATTTCCTGAATGCTATGCAGAAAGTGCATATATAGATACAAAATAATAACAGGGAAGCTATTTTTTCCCACATCTTCTGTTCATCCATATTTATAATTCTTTTGTGCTTGTAGGTTATGGAAAAGTTTAATAGTTTGTAGGTGTGTTCTCTTTGTAACTGTATTATTCAAGTTTAGCCCTTTAATTTCAATAGATGATCGATTTAAAACCACTTAATATGTGTTTTGCTCGCAGTCTGCTATACCACCATACAAAGGATTAAATGTGTTTCCTATGTATTTGCAGATTGTAAAGTGTGTAGGTGAAGGCTAGGATCTGTTGATATGGATGTGCACAATATTTCTACTACTTTGTGTCAATTGAACAAAAGGTAGTTATATCAAACGATTTCCTATAGCTATAAATAGATTATATATAGTCTGTTACATAGTAGCTCAAAGCAAGTCTTTGATTTTCTTATTGTACAAGAAATTAGAATCTTTGGCCCTTAGAAAAAAAATAAAAACATAGCAAGACCAATGTAAATACATTTATGTGTAGTTTCTATAGCTTATTGATCTTTTTAAATTGCATTTTAACTTGCTAAATTAATAAGTGTACTTGTAAAGTAAGGTACATGCATCCATTATCCAGGCTTGTAGTTTAGAAATATAAATGTGCCATGAGCTAGCAAAAATTACCTTTGGCCACTGCACCCCCAGCTCCAGAAATCTGCATATGTGCTGGAGTTTTTATTTATTTTTAGGGTTTGTGTGTGTGTGTGTATTTAATTTTTTTGGTTTGTTTTTTTGATTTTTTTGAAACAAGCTTTCCCCAAAACTGATATGTCAGGTCTGCATGGTTGCTGTCGACTTGAATCACATTTCAGGACTTCACTGGTGAGCTATTCCCACCAGATTTCTCAGTTCTGCCCAACTGCCATTGCTATTAGAAAGCCAAATGTTGTGCCAAGCTTCCCTGATGGATTCTCAGTAGCACAGAATAGAATAAACAAATAATTATGGAGTCCGACTGGTAGTGTCAACTTTTTATGGCAATTTGCGAGGGAACAGTCATACAAAACTTTTGCTGGGAAGTCTTGGAGTTTTTCAAATGTTAGGATGCCAACTGACTGCTAGTGCTCTCATTGAAACTAAAAACTCAGTTTGGGTTTTCCTTGCCTTTATTTATTTATTTTTTTTTTGGTATCTCACATGCTATTTTGCGTTCAAGTTCTTTAAGTTAAATTTTTGCTATTTTAATGATTTGACAACCTTAATGGGTATACCTGCTTAAACACCTTCACAATGAATTTTAATGACAAACAATTTTCTTTCACTGAATTTGTTTCTAAATCCCAACTACTGCCACATTTTATTACTTTTGTTGTGTGATACAGTGGGGGGATGGGTTAGTCTTTTCCCGGTTCTGTCTGTTATCTGTTATCTTCATGGAAAGAGTTCATTTCACTTTTTGTCAGGGCAGAAAGTTAATTAATTTATCTCCCATAGTCACATAGGCAAATACAAAAACACTTTTTAAGTTAGGAATAGTTTAGAATTTGACAATGTTTTTTTATCACTGTCCATGGACTCCTTTACTAGGGATTGCTTGTTTTTTTCATTCATTTCGTGAATAGACATTACAGGGATTAGAAGCAGGGAAAAAAGTCTCCCTAATTGGGTCACAGATTTAATGAAAAAAAATTAAAAAATCATACAAAAGCATCATCTTCATCATTCTATCCAAATCCAAACTAAAAATTGATAGCAACCAAATACTAAATTTATTATAGCAAGGGAAAATATGTGGAAATGTTTTTTAGGAAATATTCTAGGATGTTTGAGAAGGATTTTGGTGAAAGTTAAAGGTATCTGTAAAATATGAAATATGAACCCAATTAGGAAAAGTGTCAAAAATACTCCTGAAATGGTACTCCCATCCGAATCGAATAGGGTACTGTTAAAAGTATTTTAACTTACTTTATTCCTTACTTCTGGCTCTTTTACTCTTTGACTTTCCCCTCTTTTTCATTGTGAGCCCTCAGATTCTTTATTTACAGTGCAGGAGCAGTGGCCCTGCATTTTATATGATAACCTTAGAAAGCTGTGAGTTACTGGGCCGGGCCAGTGGTTCCTTGAAGTGGAGGAGGCCTGTGGAAATGAGAAAAACAGTAAATAAAGGTGCTTTCTATTGGTATCCTAGATGTATCCTTCAATGTGAGGGCGATTTCAAAATATGCCCAGAGTTAAACTTTAGAGAAAGTTTTTAGTAGCAATAACAGTGAATTTTGTTGGGCTTGTTTTGTGCTTATCCTCTCAGGGGTTCATTTTTCAAAGGTAATAACTGTTTTAAAACTTTACCAAAACATAGCCTGTCTCACGGTGATATATTTCTACTCTTAGGGCCAAGGAAAAAAAACATATCAATGTAATTGGCTCTTACAAAGAGGAAAATAAACTATGAAGTTTTAATAAATCTTCAGTCCTGGCTCCTGTATAAAATAAATGTTTTACCTAGTTGTGTCAATGAATTCTTTTTGATTCTGCATTTATTCTTCTATAGCAACGGTTATCTGTAGATCAATTTAAAATGAATAAAGGTTTCAGCATTGTTGTCAAGATTTGTGGTGAAACATTGACAGTTTGTGTTTTCCAAGGCATCCGCTAATCAGATTTAGGTTCTGACCAGCTACATTTTATTTAAGCAGGACTTAACGTGGAGCATGGGAATATTTACCATATTGCACAAATATTGTACATTATGGTAGAAATAATTTGTCCTACTCTAGCAATGATGGCTTTGTGCTCTCTGATACTGCCATCTGTTCTGCTGCTTCTTCAATATTCAATGGCTTTTACCCATTGGGAAGCAATTGTTTATGCATATGCATTGGAGTTACATTATTCTAACTTTTTTATATATTATATATAAGATTATATACTAATATTTTTATTTAGTAATGACTTTGGTGTATGGGCACATTTTAGGTTGTAATTGTATCTTTGCAAAGAGTTTATACCTTTACTTTGCAGTAGCAGATTCAAGAACACAGTGATTGTAAAATGCGTGGTCCCATTCTGCTTGGCTTGGTATATACAATATACTTTATACATGGCATTTATTACTCTATACAAACCGGATGGTTAGTTAAAGGAAAAGTTTTTATAAAAACTTGTTTCCTCACCCTCCGTAAGCATCTAACCTTATCTAAACTCCACCACCTGGCTGCTGGCTTAGGCTTTTTACCAGTATGCTCTAGTGAGGTCTATTGGAGTTACTGTGCAGGCTTAGCCAGTGGCAGAGGAGGTTTTGGCTCAAGAATGTGAATACTATAAGCAGCTATTGATTTTAAGGGGAGGTATGAAGATAAGTAAATACCTGGATATGAGTGGGGTTAAAAAAGGCTATAGGACTATGGAGTGTTTTGAAAAAAATAGACTTGTTCATTAAATGCAATACATAATCTTTGCTTGGAATGTGTGTGCATAATTTGTAACTCTTTGCTGTTCTCTCTTTTAGCCATGAGTCCCAAACAACCTGCTGGGATCATCCCAAAATGACAGAGCTTTACCAGTCTTTAGGTAAGCAGTGTTTTACTCTGAATCCATCTGACAAGTTATAGATACATTTAAAATATTTTGTGTTTTTTTTATTTGAACATGCAGAAACTATGAATATTTGTCAGCATAAACTGAAAATTAATTTTGTCTGCTTTGGGAGCTTTTATCCCAACAATACCTTAGAGATTTAGATAAGGATTAGGCAGAATATTTCTGTATTAGTTTGTGATCAGGTACACTTACTGACCTACAGAAGTGCTTATTATCATTCAGCATATTTTAACTCATTTGACTTGCATGATACTTAGGTAAATTATGCGTGTTTTCTTCAGTTCATTGGGATAAAAAAAAGCCTCAATATGGTTTTAAGCTTTTTAATATGGTGTCCTTTTGGCTTTCTTTTGTGTGGAAGTTTTGTTAAAGGTCACCCAAATGTAACCAAATCACAAAAAGATATTGCCTCTTTCTTCTTCTGGTACTTCTTGGGCACTTGATTTAGGAAAACAAGTGATTGCCTGATTGCATTTACCCATTCGAGGTAGAAAAGGTGAAAATAAATAGTGCTCAGTAATTATTATAGCATTAATTAAAGTATTTTTTACAAGTTTTTTTTACAATTTAGGAACTGAAATTTGACTTGATATCTGCCGCTTGCAGGCAGAAATTATCAGCAGATCAATACACCTACAGCTACAATGTAAATATTGCTTTTGTCCAAGAGGTATACTATTGGCTCATGTGATTCAAGTAAACCCAAGTTGCCAATCTAGGCTTGCTTTATTGTTGAAACCCATACCAAATATTAGGACCTTTCCAAGGTTTGTACATTTGTGCCCAAATATAGTTAAACAGCCCTTTCAGATGTTTGGTAGATAATGATATTTGCATCTGCACATTCTTCCTGGGCAATATTGTTTGGTCCTTTTTGTTTCCTGGATTCATATACAATATATAATAGAGGTTACAATAGAAGCTGGTGATAACACTGACACAGGCGGGTTAGAATTGAGCTGCAGCTGGAATGTGCAGAGGTGGTGGGAATGCTGACACTCACAGTTGAACAGAGGAAGGAATTATGCTTGGACTACTGTTGGAGTATCCATGTCAAAATCTATCTATCTATCTATCTAATTATCTATCTATCTATCTATCTAATCTATCTAATCTATCTAATCTATCTAATCTATCTAATCTATCTAATCTATCTAATCTATCTAATCTATCTAATCTATCTAATCTATCTATCATATATAACTAAACCATCACTTCTGGAAGGATGATGCTCTTCGGGCTTCTGTAGTAGTGAGTAGGTTGCCATAATAATAAAGTGTGACATATGTATAACATATGCAGCTAACAGATGTGCTCATCAGACAATATATTTTTTCAAATCTATGCAGTATATTTTAGTTTTTACATTTTTTAATTGCAGTTTATATACTTTTATATTCTATAACTGGTAGGCCCCCTATACATCTGCTTATATTTTTTTTTCAAATGGTAGATATAAATGATGAGGACCTTTGTCCATGATCTAAGACATATGTTTCTCCTGAGTTTTTCTTTCAGGTTTTGATTTCGCTGTAGCATACCCCTAGTACAATTTCCAATTTATATGCTCATTTTTTTAACCATTTTTCACAGCATGCATGGAATGTATGTTTGTTTATTTTTCATGAGTTTACTTGTTTACAAAATGCAAAAGGCTTAAACAACCACTGTTGGAAAATTGATTTTTTTTCCTCTCACTGAAATCCCCTGATAGCTCTTAATAGGCTATTATGGCTCAATATCTTGTATCAGAACTTCGTCAAAGTGAAAAAGATGCATGAAATAGCAGTACAAGTGGCAGACTGGGGAAGATATAATAAACCCTAGTCTTTGTGTATGTTGTAATTTGTTTACCCTAAAATATTTGAATTTCTTAAATGGTATCAGACACTGGGAATTATTATTAGTAATGCAACGGCCCAGACTGTGACTGTTGGTGGGTAAAGTTTTTATGGATGGGGCAGCCATTACTAGCCAGACAGCTTTATTCAGCCATTCAGCCATACAGATTTATATTTGCTTGGACCCAGCAAGGCATAATCTGGTTCACAAGTCACTATGGGAAACAAGGGAGTTGCAGCAACAATGTTTTTTTGCTGCTTTTTCTCAAAGCCCAATAAATCTTTTTTTTGAGGCTAGCAACATGTTTCTTCATGACCCAGGACTCTTTATTGGTGTGGTTTCATTTTTACCTAAATTGTAAATATACAACATACAGGCATTTTCTTTCCCCTGAGTTTTGGTTTTATTTTATTTCTATCTATAAAGAAACCCTTTTCCTGCACTCTGCCTTGCACAGTCTGTGGGGTCTTGCAGAAACAGCAGGTGCATATTTAGTATTCTATTTTAGAGAGCAGTAGATTTGTCCATCAGCTTTTTTCAGCCTTCCAAGTAGTTTTTCTGCTGGCTTTCGTATTCTCGCTTTTTTTTTTTTTTTTTCTCGCTTTCGGGGGAAAAAATATAGGCTACATCTTTTCTGTAAATGAGACATCATTATGTAGAGCTTTTGCCATCTGCACATTGAACAGGTAGCTGTGCTGAATTTTTAATCTGTCAAAGAATTAAAATGCTTGTTTCTGCATTACTTTTCTGGACATAAAACCTATCAGCATAGCAGAGATATAAATTGCTTATCTGTCTATTGTAAGCAGATCTTCATACACTACATTTTTATTAAATCAGCACTTCCTTTCTGTTATTTTTTTTATTTTAAAGAACAAGCAAATTTGCTAGGGAAAAAGCAAGAAAAACAAAAATAAACATTCCTAAGTAACAAAGGAATGATTTTGGATATAATGTTTTTATTATTATTATTAATATTTTATTAAACATATTGATTTCCATCCACAGTGCAATTTGTTTGGGTACCTAACCTCAAGGGATGAGGCAGTTCCTTATAAACTTTGTTTAATATAAAATAATTGTTGCCAAAAAAAACTGTCTTTGGACTATACTTACTTTGATGTTATATTAATTTCCAGGGTTAGCCAAAAAACTATCTTTCCTTGTTAGGGATGTGGGGCCACGCATAGGCAGAGAGGCTGCTGGTCTATAGATGCAAATGATGCTGCTACTATGATTCCCGGCATTACTTGCGTCTATAAAACAGTCCAATGCAGGGCCACGCATAGGCAGCGAGGCAGCTGCTCTAAAGATGCAAGTGATGCCGTCATTACAATTTCCTGCATTACTTGCTTCTATAAAATAGTCCATTGGGGGGCCTTGCATAGGCAGAGAGGCTGCTGGTCTATAGACGCAAGTGATGGCGGAAATTGTAGTAGCGGCGCTATTTCAATGCAGCGGAAGGCCAACTGCAATTTAAATTTAGGATTCCTTTGGGGGGGTCAAAGTTTGGCACCCCTTCTCTAGGGTAAAATGAATGAGAAAGGCTGCAGTAGTCTAACAGGCCCATTCTAGACACATCCTTTTCTTCCTTAACGCTACAAATCTGCATGAGACTTTACACTGCCACCATAGAGGCCTGGAATATGAAAAGGGCAAGAAGCACAATATACTGGTTAAAAAAAGTATTTCCATGCACAGATCTGTCATATCCTATACTAGTACAGAACTAGAGGAAAAAAGAAAATGGGTGTGATATTTCACTTGGGCTTGTTGTGTAATGTAGAATTCTGAAAAACAACTCAGGTTTGCTTTAGGTTTCATTGTGTGTGCAATTCAGTTTGCCTGCTTCTGGAACTGAACAATGTGCAGGGTCATCAAGGCTGCAATAGATGAAATCTGGGCAATGTCGGTTTTAAATTGTGATTGAAGTAGATTTATAGAATGTTTGGCTGTATTATTGTACTGAAATGAGTTACAGGGACATGGCCTAATTTTTAACTCTTTTTTTCCAAGTGGTAACTTGTTTCTTAATAGGAATAAATAACACCTCTTCCATCCTGAGTAGGTTGTGAGTGGGCTTTGCTGTCATTTACCTAGTAGTATAGCTGATAGGGGAAAAATTTAGTTATTACTGGGTACCCTGCTTCTACTATGTATGTGTCATAATTGAGAAATGGTGCACAGATGCTTCTTGCTCTTTGCACCTTCTGAGACTTGTTATAATGAATATGAAGTAGTCTAACTTGTGTAAATCTTTGTCAGACAGACTTGGGGAACCCTAAACGGTGTCCATTTAGTGTAAGTACCCACTAACCTATGGGTTACTGAAAAATGAAACCTGAAAAACTGACTTAGAATAATGACGAACCCCATGTTAGTAAATTATGGTTTGTCATTGGAAACATATTCCTATAGTGCTTTTTGATTTGTGAACATGGTCTTTCAATATGGGAGGAATACTTGATGTATAGAACATGGTCTGATGTGGTGATGAGTAGGTTAATCTTGATCCAATGCTTTTATTGTGCTGTCTCTGTGCCTACATACATTACTTCTTGATTTGGTTGTAAAACAAAATTACCAGGTGTGTTTGCTTGCAGTTCTAGATGCAGATGTGTACATTCCAGTGTACATTCCTGCACAGCGGTGTGGTATTTTCCTGACATTCTCCAGCTGTACTGAATGCTTAGAATGCAGAGAAATCACTCAATAATGTTTGCCTTGACTTTTACTGGGACATAAAACAGTTTAAACTTCATGCATATCTGCCATGTTAACATATTATGTTTTACTGTCTGCATAGACATGTTTTATTGTGATATAGTATGAAGATTTATAAATCTGCATCTTTAAAAGTACACTAAAATGTGATCTGTGGTTTACCCAAATGTTTCCCTCTGGTAAAAACAAGGAACTCTTATCACGCCATTTATAAATATTGTGATAGCCCAAAACAGCTGGTTCTATCAACAGTGTTTGGGTTCTTTACATGACTGCTCATGATGGCGAGATTAGAGGACCTATCCTTTCACAATTCTTCCCCATGTGTGACCCATTTCCAGCATGGTCTGCAGGAAACCCTCCCTGGCAGTACCAGTTGTTTGAGGTCCTTGAGGACAGTCACGTTGTTCTCGCCAGGTCCCTTCTTGTGTGTATGCGCAGCCTTTAAATATCATTCTCACACATAATATTCACACTGTTGCAAAATACTCTCTTCCAATTTTTGTTACTGCTATATGTATAGAGACTTGTGTAAGGCAATAAAAGCCGCTCTTGGTGACTTGGTGTAATTACTTGACTCTCTATTTTTTAATGTTTGGTTTTTTTTTTTGTAACATAATTTAGATCAGCTGTTTATTAGGATGACCTATTTCCATGGGCATCTAAGTGTTGAAAGGCTTTAGGGAGTGGCTAAGACACATCATATTGGTAAAGAAATACTTTAAAGACCATAGCGATTTGCAGGATTGTGTGAAAGATTGCTATTCTGAAGAGCCCAGAGGTGAGCAGAGGGTGCCAGGTGATGAGGAAAGATGTCACCATTTTATAGAGTGGATTTTAAGTAACAGG
Source organism: Pyxicephalus adspersus (assembly GCF_032062135.1). Lineage (NCBI taxonomy): Eukaryota > Metazoa > Chordata > Amphibia > Anura > Pyxicephalidae > Pyxicephalus > Pyxicephalus adspersus. The sequence goes on along the minus strand of NC_092858.1, from coordinate 72,672,196 downwards.
CAGGAAATATATTTGGCAAAGCATACACAGTTTGATGGCATCCTGTCACATCAATTAAACACTGAATGCTGTAAGCAGAATTCCGCATTGGGCTTCCCTTTTGTAGGGAATTGAGCTGCTTCAGCTGACAGGACAGCCTAGGTAATCTGCGGTGTGAGGATCATTCTAGTCCTCTGTGGCATTCTGAATAAACATGCAGCATTCACCTGGAAAGAGAAGGATGGTACATTCTCTATTTACAGTTAAAATGACACAAACTCTGATACTCAGCAGGTGAGGGAGCAATGAGAAATTGGGAAATGTCTTCTAAATGAATACAAAAGGGAAGCCCCATGCAAAATTCTGCTTACAGCATTCAGTGTTTAATTGGCGAATGGAGCTCCCAGATTCATTGATCTGAACATAACAATCAAATTCCATGAACTTACTTTTATCAGAAGAAAGGTAATTTTAGCCAGGTGCACCCCAACAATGGCCCGATTTATTAAAGATCTCCAAGCCTGGAGAGAATACATTTTCATCAGTGAAGCTGGGTGAAACAGAAAACCTGAAATGGATTTCTGAAAAATCGTTTGGCAAATGTTTTCAATTCTCGACCCAGATTCATTCCAGGTTTGCTGGATCATCCAGCTTAACTGATAAAAGTGTATTCTCTTCAGTCTTGGAGAACTTTAATAAATCAGGGCCAATGTGTGTAAAACCCAAAGCCATTGGATCAGTTTGGCAGCCAGACAGCTAGCAATACCTGCCTACCTATTTCTCAAATCCCAATTTCCTTTAACCTCATGTAGCTCTAATTTGTACTAGCAATTTAATTTATGAAGGAAGATTATAATTTAATATAATTATATATTATCTTTTTCAGAGTCCTGGCTCTGAATAATAATACAGGTTGGTAGAGTACATTGTTGTGTAATGAGTATAAAATAACATTTTGTTCTTGTGAAAATACATTTCATGCATTTATGTCTTTGGGCTAACTATGTAATCTTTAAGGGTTTTGTGGCATTTTTTTTTTTTTCTCTTCTTAAATTTCTCTCTGTTTATATGTGACAATTTGCTTGCCACAGGGGTTCATTATGTCTGCAGAACAATGACCAGAGCCTTCATTACTTAGTCCCTTTATTTCTTAGTTTCTTGTTATTTCTGAATAAAAGTAATAAAACACATCACCCTTGTTAAAAATTCACAGCTCTATGTGCTAAAACCATGCTTTTGGGTTGTCAGGATAATGGAGTATAATTTATATGTCCCGATTGCATGAAATACATATAACACAAATATCTTTATTGAGAAATTCTCTGCCGTGTTTTTAAAAATAGGACGCATGTTAATTATTACGAAATTAATATATTGGATATCCCTGGGAGGAGATCGTACCAATATACCTATTCATTGGTGCAGCTCTACTTCCTAAGTAGCAAAGATTGGAACTATAGTTCCACTATTAAAAAAAGAACTGTGATCAGACAGGATCTGTACTGCAGAAGGGACATTGCCCCCATACCCACCTGTCTGTTCGCTTTCAGATGATGATGCCAGGATATACCAGGTGTCCTGTCAATGTTAAGACTGAATGAACTCCCGGCCTGGCCAATCAAGATGGCTGAAGATCAAGAACCCTGAAGAAGACTGTATGAAGATGGTGGCACTTGTGAAAGCAAATAAAAAAGTGAATGTTTCAGGGAATGTCAGATTAATTGCTTCATAAATGGACCCCATGTGGTTTGTTTGGTTGTAATTGATTTTATGGGTCAGGGCCTTTTTTTGTACAGTGTTTGTAGATTGTTTCATGCAGTTGTTTTAGCTCATATGACAGGGTTTTTGTAAGTGGTATTGGGTTCCCATTTTGAACTCCTTGAAGAAGTTTTATTCCATTTCTTTGGTTACTACAGGTGGGCCCTTTATGTTTGTTAGCTTGACTTTCTTCTTTGCAGTACTATACAAGGGTTGTGCTTTAAATTCACTTCTCACAATGCAGGTCTTTGAGTTTGCTGTTTGACTGAAAACAATGTGCTCTCTTTGTGTCGGTTATCTTTCCTTAACGTTTGTTAAGGGAGGGATTCAACACTGAGCTATTGAGGGTTCCCCTTAGAAGTCTGTGTAATATGAAAACACACATTTAAAATAGCAAGGTTGTAGCCTTGTCATATAAAAACTTTTTTTGATAAACAAAAATAACTAAAATTATTAAATCACCTAGCATAGAATTTTCTGTTGTTAGGGTGGTATAAAAGTAATAAAATATAATATGGTATATAATAAAGGTATAACATTTATTCATTTTTTCCTCTCTATTTTATAAATTATTTGACTGTCTATTATATCAGATTACACTTTTTACACCATTAATGCCTTCATTAATAATTTCAACTGCTTTATTAATAATCTATAGGCTGATGATTAATAGTTTAAATTAAATTATTTATGAGGCTGGTTATTAATATTCCTGTTCGTGTTATATTGGAGGGATATTATAATGGCACATTTTTTAATGATCAAAAAGGTATATGGGATGGGTGTGGGTATAATTAAGCCAGTATGGAATATTGCATTATTACATTAGCACAAATTAATTTGTACATTTCTGCATAATAATGGGCATTGCAAAGTGCAGGTTAGGGCGTGTTCACCGTTAATGTTAACATACGCATGAATAGGTTTTGCATGTTGACATATTGTCAGTGCACCTTGGCACATAATGAAAATACCTTGTTCTACTTTGTAACACATTTGGCCTGATTTATCACAGCTGTCCAAGGCTGAAGAAGATTATTCTGGGTAACCCAGCAAAGCTAAAGTGGATCTGGTCCAGCACTGAAAAAATGTACCACAAAATAGCAAATGGTTTTATAAAAATTCATTCCAGGTTTGCTGGATCACCAAGGTTCAACCATGATAGTCTATCTTCTGCAGCCTTGGAGAGCTACAATAAATCAGTTTCAATGTGTCTTCACATCTGTGTGGTACAGTGTTCTATATATAGCACAGGTGTTTTTTACTTTGCTACATATGCCGTTTTTTTCCATTCAGAATAAACCACACTGCAATTGCACTGCAATCCACTATTACCTGCCTATAGCTATGAATTACCATATACCTGTTCATTGACATGCGATGTGGTAATGCATGATAAAACAATAATGTAGCCTGAATAGGTCCATAAAATAGTCTTTTTATGTGTTTTCATTTATATCAATAAAAAATATTTTGAAGAACTAATATGCCTTGGTGTCCTAGCAGTGCTGTAATGACTTGGATTACCTAGAAGGATAGTTGGACCCATAGTGTCCTATCAACACCCCTGTTTTTGTGATATATTTCTTAGAACATGTTTAAGCTGGCACAGCTTCTTCACATTCATCCAATTTTGTTTAGTTTTGTAGAAGTGACAAATTCCAGTGTTTTACAGAACTCATGGATTCTTCCTAGCACCTCTTACTTTGCTATGTTGAAAATTATTGCATTGCATAACTAAATTATGGTTTTATTTTAAAGATTAGATTTGAACAAAGGCTGATGTAATTCTCAGTGCTAAGTAGATCCATGTTTTATTAAGGATGTGTTGTTGTCTCTGGTTAAATATGCAGCATTCCCACCTGCTCTTGCAGCTTTAGCTGGAGTGTTAATAAGTGAGATGTCATATGTGACCGAGAAGCACACAGCCGGAATTGGGTTGTAATGGTGCATATCTGCAATTTACTAAGATTGTGGTGCCCTGGAGACCTTTCTACAGCTGAAGCTAGTCTGATATGAGTGTGCTGTTTGGATCCCTTGCAATCTAAAGGCCTGTGTCAGCAGAATTTGGTTTATGTTGATGGGGTCAGTTTGAGATCATTTAGAATTTGACAGGCACATTGGATCTGCTGCTGACATGGTGTAATAAAGGCAACATACAATTAGCATATAGCTAGTTTTAGTTTGGTACCTGCAGCTGAAGCATTGCAGGGAATGGTTATATTTACTCCTCTTTGAAAAAATATTTGCGCTTTACACTTATATTTGATCTTTGTTTTTGGGTTTAGACCTGCTTTTAAAATTTCACTGCTTACCAGTCAACTGATTAGGTGCCTTAGTGAAAATGTATATGGTGTTTGGCAAAAAAGAGCACATTCCACAAAACATATCCTTCAGCTGAAATTTAGGACCCTAAAAAATCACAAATTCTAAAGCTATTACTAATTTATTTGCAAACTCTTCCTAATTTCCCAGAAGATCATAGCATGTATAGAGAAAAACTGAACTGTAATGTTTTTGAAAAAAAGAACTATAAAAACGTCATCAGTACATTATATACATGTATACTACCATATAATTAGGTGGACTTCTATGTGGAATTCTTGCTTTGTGTGACCTCCAGTGAAGTAGTCAGAAACTTTAAAAACTGCTCGGTTTCAAATGATGATAGTGAGTTTTTTTGCACATATACCCCTTCAGTAAAATAATAATAGAAATGAAACATTTGTTACTAGCCACAATGTATCTTTTTTTTCTAAAGGTCCTTAGAATTGTTGACCTCTTATGGACATTTTTTTTTTTACCTTGAACCTAGCAGACTTTGTGTACTGAGATAGCAGAATATAACTGAAATAAATGTAACTAAACAGTGTTTTATTAGCTCACATTTCTCTACAGAATATGTACAGAATGGAAGCAGCACATAACATAATTGTTGGTGGTTATCTGATTAAACAAGGGTGAAATTATAACAAACCTAGTGTACTAGAAATGTTCTGCTTGTTCTGTTGTGTTCACTTCATATTAGGCAAATGTATTTGATTTCCATACATTATTGCTAAACCGTGTTGATATAAGCAAGATTTATTGTTGTCTCATTTGCTAGCTGAGATGCAAGCCTGCGAATGTCAGTATAATTTCCTGTGAATCGGTGGCTGACATAATTGCATAAAAACTCATATTTAAGGTAGGCTGAGCTTTCATGGAGCACACTCAATTACCCTCTAGATGTGGAAGAGTACAGAAGGTGGGGTCCCACTTAGGAACAAATTAACTAAAGTCATTTCATTGATTTTTCACAGTGTCCTTGTTCACCGTGCATTATGAATATTAATAATGTGTTGGCTTTCTTTTTTCCCCTTGTAATGTAGTGGTTTTCCATATTTTAGTATTTAGTTATGTAGATGTAGTGTCTTATTCTCTTGCTTCACTTCATTTTAGGACAGCTTCCAACTGGTAACACAGCTAAGGCTAGAGTCGCACTACTGCCATTGCATTTAGCGTGTATGTATGACATGCTGCAATACACTGCAGTGGATTTAAATGTAGAATGTTCCATTTTCACCCGGCACATACACTGACAATGGCTTGTTAGTGCATGAAGGTCGGAGTCAGAATTTTCTAATATACTTCCCATTGACGCCAATTAAATGCACTTAAGTTGACGTGCCTTGACAGTAACATACTACATTGTGTCCAAGTTCTTTTTTTTCACACATTTCTTTGATGCCCAGGATCTTGTCCATCAACATCGGTGGGTAATGTAGACAATATAGTAAAATGATCTCTCCACAACCATATATGTAGTGTGTCGTGGCTAACACCGTGTGAGTGATTTTTGATTGTCAGCGCCTGTTGACAGAGATATGAGCCTTTGAGGATTGCCTTACTCAAGAAATGTATGCATTCACACTTCACCATATATCAATGCATGAATAATGCAGGTCAGTGTGACCAAATAGCTTTGTACAACAAATTGGCGTGAACAGATTTAATCATAAACAATAGATTTTCTCTTGTTGCTGCATTTAGTCTTGAAAACATGAAAAACTCATCACAAGTCTTAATGTGGGACCAAGCAATGAGTATTCTGTGTAATATGCTGGCCAAAAAAAAACTGTAAACAGTTAGATGTAGCATGATAGTCATCCATAGTAAAAGGTAAATTCTTGTACTCTTTATATGCTGGCTGCATTGTGATAGTGACTCTCTTTTAAGCAAACTGGTATATGCTATTACTAAATTATATTTTAAAATAATAAATACGACTGTACAGGGCTAAGTAAAAAATAAAATCTCGTAAAAACAAAGTAAATAAAAAAAATTGTCATGTATTCTTATGTTCTTCTTACGCAGCATTTATTGTTCAATAAAATTTGGGATAATTAAGTCTTGATGTTGGGCATCCAATAAGCAATTAACTCATTGTGTAAGCAAGGCTGCCCAGCATCATTCATGGATCTGTTCTGGTAGATCCATGAAGGACAGAAGAATGACCGCAATAGAAGTGAAGGTGAGAGAGTGCAGCGGGAGCCACTAGCTCGTTCTCCCCTCTGCATAGAACAAAATGGTGCCGTACGGTCACAAAATCCTAGCATGTGTACGTAGCCTTAATCTGGCCAAAGATTTTGGCTTTGAAGCTCCTCCCAGTGCTCCATACATTTGTACACATTGAAATGTTTTAACGAAGGAATGGCAGATCATCATTTACCCAACAGTGAACTTATCAATATGTGTACTATTTATTACCTTGAGGCATATGTTTTAGTTATTATGTTTTGGTTTTGTTGTATTAAGCCTCTAAAAAATGCATCATTGTTCTATAAAACATTTTAGAATACTGATCCCTTTTTTTTTCTTTTCTCTGCAGCTGACCTGAATAATGTCAGATTTTCAGCGTACAGAACTGCCATGAAGCTACGGAGACTGCAGAAGGCCTTGTGCTGTAAGTGCCTGGATCCACTGCTTGTGTAGTGCTATCTTGCTATCACTTATCCTCAAGTCACTGCTTTTTCCCTCATGAATTGACTTGCAAGTGTTTAACAGCTAGAGAAAAAAAATTGTGGTTGTGGTGCCTCATAAATAAATTACCCAGAGCAATGCAGCAGCTGGTTAATGATCTTTAGATTCCTGATTATATTCCAGCTCTGTAATTGAAGTTGGAGTTAACATTTGTTTGCTGAACTTTGTGTTACACCTAAACAATCAGATAGCACTTTATCAGTTTAATGTGCCCCACTGGTTTGTCTCTGACCCAGGGGAGACACATTGCAAAGCCTTACAACTGGAAAACACAATTTTGTCTTATTTATTTTAAGAAACACAAATTCACTATGGATTTTTGTAGGTACATTAAGCAGCCTAAGAAAAGAATCTGCTACACTATAAAATGTAGAGGCTCCACAAAAACTAATGCAGGGATTGATAAGTACTTATTAGCTGTTCTCTTATGGGTTTGTTCCCACTAATGCATTGGCATAACATAGAAATGTATGCTTTACTAAATTACACATAAAATGTATTGGTGTTCTGTGTCGCCATTTATTTTCTTGGCACCCCATACGGCCCTTTCTTAGCACAACATATTTCTTTACATTGGTTGCTGTGCAGTGCGCTATCAAAAGCTCAGCATGCTCTTTTTTTCTGTACATTGTGGTGCATTTGACAGCCAGTTCAAATAAATAGGCTGCCACAGCGCAATACAATGCGTGTGCATTTTGAAAAAGTGTGTAAATGTTCCCTTAGGTTTCCAAAGATATAGGCGGTCAGCTATGCGGATACAATACAACCTGCTTCCCAGAACTTGCGGCTTATGAGCCCACTTTAAACACCAACATTCAGGTCTACCAAATATTTTCATTTATGTCAGTGGAGAGGGGGAGAGGAGATTAGGAGCAACACCTGCAGGTCATTCAACTTCCACTCCAGAATATTCCTGAGGGGTGCAAGCAAATGACCAGACTAACCAAGAGGCAAAATAAATAAACATCTATTTTTTTGAGACCAAGAAAAAAAGTAACGACAAAAATATATTTATGCATACACACACAAGAAATGTTTTTTTTCCCATTGAGTTGTGGAGATTTTAATGTACAATCTTGTTAAGTCCTCCTGCCTCAGTGATAAGAACTGCTTATTCAAGGTGCCTCCCCTCCTCAATATGCTGGATAGACTGGTTCTCTGCAGAAGGGGGGATTGTATAAAAAAAATGTATCTTTCTCAGACTTTCTTCCTTACCACCTAAACAAGCATGACACTTGGAGAATGTTAGGTAGCCCAGATATTGCAAGAATATCATTCACAGTGCTGTGATGTCTTGTTGCTGGATTTTGGCTGCTCCTAATTTCCAGGGAATCTTGTAGGTAGGATGATGACGTATCCTCCTGTTTGTTAGAAGTTCAAACTCTTTACACCCTACACCAGTACTTTTACAGTGTGCTCCTAGGACCTTTTAGTTGGGCACACCACCCAGCTCTTTTCAGTAACCACCCAAAAGTCGTTCACAAAAAAGGTGACCGACGAACTAGGATTGTTGTTGTAAATGAACGACCGTCACGGCGGATCTGATCGTGTGTACGGCCGTTCAGTGATCGTGAATGGTTCTGCAGTACACTTTCTCCTTTACATGTCACTCCCTGCATCGTTCAAACGATTGTATCTAGCATGTGTACATTATTGGTGGATTATATTTGAACAATCATATTGTTACAGCATGTACAGAATTGTGCACAATATAATCGTGCATAATCGTTGATTGGTCGTAATCGCTTGTTTTCTTACAATAATTATTGGAAGTGTGTACCTAGCTTTAGAGCTCTATTTATAAAACATGGGAATCTTGACGTTCTCTTGCAGGAATTGATTACTGTCATTGTAACACGTGAACCTGGAAGATTCCCAGGAGGGAATGTCAGGACACTCCCTGTTTTATAAATAGGGTCCTTAGTGTCATGGAATAATTTGTTGATGGTTGGGTTTACTGCATTGCAGTTGTTGGCTTTATTGTAAATGTAAAGAAAAGCATTGAGGTTACATAAAAGAATAATTTAGCTTGGGAAATATATATGTTTATGTTTAAAACAACTGATTTTGTCCAAAATGTAAGGCGTGACATGTATTTGTTTTTCTTTGTTTTGGCCTTATGAAATCTTTTGTCAGGGCTATATTTTTCTCTGTCAGGTATGGGTAATTACAACATGTTCATATATGCCGTTTTGCTGTAAAATAAATCTCAGTTGTACAAAATTTAGTGATGGTTATGCATGAAGAAATTCATTGTACATGGATGTATCTGGTATATTACATGCAGAGAAAGAACTCAGTCCTTTGTGTGGTACAGAAATGTTATAGAAATACATGAAGCCACATCTCCGTATATTCTTATTGCTGGCTATGTTTGTGTCAGCTGTTATGTGTGTGTCAGTGGAGGCCCTGGAAGTCAAGCTGTTAGTGCCGGCTTTGAGAGTCAGGCTTGTGTGTTGTCATGGAAACCAGAGGATTCCTCACAACTTGATTACCGTTAATAGCAAGGCCATCAGCAACTTGGCATGCAGGGTGGACAAGCTGACTGCTAGCATTTTCTGTAAGAGAAGGCAAGGGTTCTCCTGCCCTCCTTTGTCTATTACCATTTCATGGGTTTTATACACCATGTGATACATTTTGTTAGATTTTTTTACTTTGTTGTTAGGGAAATCTGTACTGGAATACATAGTGACTACCATTGTCCTACTTCTAAAGCTTAGTAGCTGTATGGATGGCCATGATCTAGTTTATGGGAAAGGGGGGAGATGCCCTTCTGTGTCCTCCCAATTAGGAAACCATAATGGTTGTCCAGTGATCCAGAAAGAAAGGGATGGTACTGTTTACAATCTTCTCATACCCGGTTATATCTGTGCTCTTTCTTTTAAATAAAAGCACTCTCCAGTCAAGAAATAAGCAGTGATTTTCACCTTTTGTTGCAGTAATTGTGATGTATATGGGTGACGAATGGTCGATAACAAGTATTACACGGTATCACAGTGTTGCTTCAGTTTCATGAATCCCACACATTGAAGTTTCTGACTTTCAGCCCTAAAAGTCCTCTAGAAAGTATTGATTTCCTAGCTGTTGCAAACAATACTGTAAATGTCCTAGCTTTTTGATAAAACTTTCTGCCTTGACCGCTTCAGGATAGAAATAACCTCTATAGCCACAGAGTGCTTTATGATTGTTTGCAGAACAGGCAAATATTGGATCTTTTATTAAATCAACAATAGATCTGCCTAAACGTTAATACCACATGTTTCCACTGGTTTGGCATGTAACACATGGTCCAGTAACCCATAGTACATTATTTTTCTTCCAGCAATTTGATTCTGGCAAGGTAGAAGCTGATTGGTTAGTCTGGGTTTCCACACTTTGCAATGTAGTATTTTTTTTAACTTGCTTTGTAAAATTATTAATAGCATGTATAAAAAATATAGTTATTTTTGTACTGAAGGAATTTGATTTTGTATGGAAATCACTAGTATTCTCATTCACCTAGGAATAATAATAAGGAAAGATTAGCATTTGGAAGCTAGTGAAATTAAGTAGGGGTAGTACAATGGAGAATTGAAAGTCAGAGAAGGAGAAGGACAGCAAAGTTTCTCCCTCATAATTGTAGAACCTACACTGTATGATAAGTGTGCATAGAAGGAGGAACGAAGACGCAGAAGTGGCTCTGGGGAATAATTGCATGTCAATTTCAATTAGTATCCACCACTGATGTGCAATTCTTTAAGGGCTCCAGAGCAGCACTGGAAGTCTGGACACAATGGCATAGGATACTAAAAGAAGAACTTGTTTAATTGAAGGGGAGCATGCACACAAAGTCTATAGGCAGAGGGAAGGAGAGACATATACATGACATACATGTGCATAGGCATTGGTGGGCGAAGTCCTCCTAAAAGAAAAGACAGAAAGAGCTGTGAATCGCACCTACCATCTATAGAGGGCAGCTGCTGTAGTGGTGGTGGATACCGTCAAATCCACAGCAGCGCACTTACCTGTACTCCTTCTTTGGTATAACCGGGTGAATTTGGTTGGTGCGAACAAGGCATTCCAGTTTTGCAGATTCAGGGTACAAGCCATTCCTCCTTTTAATAATAGATTAGAAAACAGTCAACCAAATTCTCTTAAAAACAGATGAGAATCAAAGTGAAAGACTTTTATTATTCTCTTCATAAATTGACCCCTTTCAATGTTTTAAAGGAGTTGAAAAAAAAGAAACATGTTCTAACTTGTCCTTATAAAATGCATGTGTTTAAGTTTTAGGATACAGAATTATCATCTGAAAAAGCACTAAAATATGTTTTTTCTTCTTCTGTGTATGCCTCCTTCATAGGGCACAGTGGGGAGCACCATTTCAGCTTGCTGGAACAATTACATAAAATAAAAAAATCAGCCCACATTTACTGTGCACTTAAATGCTAAAGAAAGAAGCTAAAGTGACCAATCACTAGTTGTCCTGTTCTAGTATAAACCCTGTATAGGGTTTTTTTTGTTAATTTTATTTTTAATGGAAATTTTACTTTTTGACAAGCTTCATCTGGCCACCTATTGAAAGATGGATTTAGTTAAAAGCCAAAAAATGGTAGCTATTGATGTTAAACACATATATAGGTTCCCTTGTATGTTTTAAATGGTAAATCCAGCAATTTATTAGAGTAAATTGAGGTTATTGTATTTGGCCATTGGCAATATGACCCATAGGAACTAAGATTTAATTTTAGTTTTAATTTACCTTAGGGCTGCACACATGAAATATATATAATATGCACACACGTTTTGTCCTATTGTGCAGTTGAATGGAGAAAGCAATGTCTGTGTTCATATTCATGTTCGTTCGGTGAGGAATGGTCGCATTGACCAGTTTATATATTGTACTTGGCTCTGTGTGATGAGAATGATTGTGCTAGTTATTTATTGCCTCAGCCCTTTTTACTATTCAATATGGCAATAAAAACCATAATCATTTCCCTCTGAAAGAAAGAGTTATGTCTGGCTTTTGCTGAAATGATGGGAAAATGTGAACTGCTTGAATCCAGTGAATCCACTGCTAGGTAATGTGAAATTGAAACTATTCATTTGCTATTGTAGCCAAGAGCAATATTTATAGGGTGTGGAAATGTGGTCTTTTGTTTGTATGGGGAATAATTGGGGTACGGTATATGTGGTTAGGTAATTTAGCAGAACATTATGTCAGGATATTTTGTGGTTTATAGGGTAAAAATGCATTTCCACATGGTAGTATCAGTATCTAATTAAGGATTTATATTATTTCTGGAGAAGGCTAACAGATGGTTATGCACTGTGACAGCATTTCCCAGACTTTAGTCAGTTGTGTACCACCATTAAAGCCCTTGCCGAGCCAGGAGCCACCTGCAATATGTTTTATTCTAGTTCTCAGAAATTTTCTAAGGCTATCTAAAATAACAATATGTGCGGGAAAAACTTGTAAAATCCTTTCTGTGCTTTTATTCAGCTTCTAGTTCTTTTCTATTAACTCTAAGCCACAAAAAAATTGATATAGCTCAAGCCATATGTTGGATTTTTCTTTTGTTTTATAATTTTGGATGGAGTAGTAGAGGGTTAGAATTTATTCGGTGTCCCATCAGGAAAATCTCCCTGAAGCTGCTGTCCCCAGAGACACAGCACGAAGAAAGTATAAATCCTGCCAAAAAGACGGTAATCTGGCAATTGAAATATGTTCCCACTGACCCCATTGGAAGAGATCCCCTTTACTTTTTTTCTGGTAAAACAGACGCTGAGAAAGATTCTCAATTCAGTTATTTTATGCCCTATGTTGCTATGTTTCTGAAAGAGATTTTGCATAATTTTCTTTTTATATTACAACTCTCTGCACCTGCCTCCTGCTCTGCTACTTACCACTAACATTATTAAGTATGCATCACCATCTTATGTGTCCTATGTGGTATTCCTAAAACTGAACTCCAAGACAAATGTGTAAATGCACAGTTCTATACACACACACACATACGTCAGAAGGATTTGTAATAATGTCCAGCTAATACAGAGATTTAGAGCCTTGTAGACTAATATCCTCCGTTTCTCTATTGTTGGTTAAATTAGCTCCACACTTTTAGAGAATCTTCTCCTGTCATTGAAGCAAACAGTCCTGTTTCTTTGCACACTTCATATTACGAGAAAAACAGTAGGCCATTCAGCAGCAGGTATCTTGAGCCCACCCTATTACATGTCTGATGGACTTCACACATCATAAGGCCATTGATCTGTGTTGTTCATTGTTAATTATTACATTTTTAAATTGTTGGTCTTCCTGAAGTTTAGCTTTAATTAATGGTGGTCAGTTCTTGAAAGCAATGGTTAACTGATTAAACTAGATGAGTATGTCCTATAAGATAACCATTAATCTTTCCTTTTTGTGACCCTGATATTGATCTCTTGAATTACTTATCCAATCTGTGTTTTTCAGTTCTATGTCTTCAGAAATATTCCCAGAGCCCCAAATTTGCTACTTCCTCCCATAATATAAAGTCTGTATGTACCATGCTCGTAGTCTGCCTAGTGTCACTTGAAAATGTCTTGAGATACCTTGTTGCCGGATTTTAACAACTGTTTTCCCATAAAATTGTATGTACAATTAATATTTTCTGCATGTTATTTACCTCTAACAACCTCCCTTGTGTGTCTTTGAATCCAATGTTAATAGCTGTCTCTCAAATTCTGTTTTATAGTCTTTCCCTTTACACTCCCCCCCCCCAGAAGCTACATATACAGTAACATAGGTATGTTTGTAGAGCGCTGACTGTTCTACGTTGGCTAAGAGAGGAATTAGACAACCCAACAGAGGAGAGGGCTATGGCATGGCAGAAGGGAGAGGGCTCGGCTAAGGAATTGATTCTCCTAGAATTGTCAAATGCTTTGTATGTTGGTTTGTAAAGCGATATTAGAAGTCTTGATCTGCCTAATTAAGTTGTTTAGAAAGTTTTCAACCAAAGTATTTGCCTGGCAGTCAGTATTTTAAGTGCTTAAATAATGGCAGCTTCCATAAGTCTCTGACAGGTTTCCTTTAAATAAATAAATAAATATATTTTTTTTAGATCTCGCTGGTCTATTCCTTCATAATTGTTTACAGTTTGTACGTTCAAATCCTAAACTTGGTTTGGGGAATGGAGGAGTTTATTCAGGCTATTGGTAGAACAATGTTCTATTCAATCCAACAAAGATTTTACTAAATATATAAGATGCTGCAGTTATTTCATTATCATTGTTACCATCCGTGCAGCAAAATCTTCAGCATCCAGCATGATCTTCAGTCATTTCCAAGATGTTAGGAAATCAGATTGTTGAAAAGATTTGGTTGTGTAAAGCTGCGTACACACGTGCAATTTTTGTCGTTGGAAAGGATCTTTCACAATCCTTTCCAACGACAAGGGACTGCACGATGCATGAACAGTGCTGTACATACAGAACCGTTCATGCTCTATGGAGAGGGGAGGGGGAGAGCGACGGAGCGGCACCCTGCTGCGCGCTCTCCCCTTCCCTTTCATTAGGATCGGCTGTCGTCCATCGTCCGTGGATCCGGCAGGACGGTTGTTCAGGCGATGGACGACACCAACTGTACACACGGCAGATTTTCGCCCGATATTTGGCCGATGCCGATTATCGGGCGATAAAAATCTGACGTGTGTACGCAGCTTAACTTTGTTACTATTTGGCTTAAATTTTCAGATTTAACCTCTACTGGGCCTTGTCATAAGAAAAAAAGAAATACTGATTATATGCATTTTAAAATCATAACACTAATTGGAGCATTTATATCCTAAAACATAAAAAAAAGATTTTTTAATGGTGGATGCGCTTTAAACGAAGTACTGGAATACTTTAGCTGGAACTTTGTTTTTTAAATATGTGCATTTTCTACAGTGACATATGCATTTACATGTTCTTTTATAGAAGTAAACAATTTCTAGTATTCCATCATTTCTCTGTAAAAATGCGTAATGTGCCAGAGTTTTATATAAAGACTTATCTAAGTATAATGGGTACATAGAAACCTATGAAAACGAATTCCTTTACTTTTCCTGCTCCACTTATATTAGAGAGAATTAGCATGCATAGCTGAGCAGATGGAGATATCTTTGTTAAATGACAAGTCCATAAAAATACCCTTTTCTGCCAAGAGATGTCTTGAAATTGGAAGGCATGAGTATAGCAGCTTCAGAGAGAGGTTCTCTCGGGTGAGTTGATTCCAAGTGTGCACTTCACCTCATTGCCAACCTTGTAGAAATAAGATTCATGGGAAAGGTGAACCTTTGGTAATCTGGTTACGAGGATACAGTCATATATTAACTAAGTCACCAGCGTGCTGCAAACGGGGAGATTTATATGCTGCCAAGTAATCTGCTTCACCTTTACTGGTAGCTGCTTCATGCCCCATACATAAATTATTTTAGCCTAGGGAAATATATATCCTGTCCTCGTGACAGTGGAAGTTGGATTAAATCAATACTGAGGCATTCACTCATCATATAAGTACGTATAAAAGGTGTATGGAATTGAAGGACTTTTTCTTATAAACCATGTTAGGTTAAAAACTAATTTAAGCCTTACAGAGCTTCTCAAGGTGCAGAAATATAATCCAATAAATCGAAAGCTAAGAATCTTGTTACAATCACAGATGTGACTGTAAAAAGATGATAATCTGTGTGTAGGCATGTAAGTAGTTAGACATATCTACAGAGGGACAGGATATGTAATTTAGTCTGCCAATTGATGTTAAAAATCAAATTGCGTATTATTAGATCAAGTATCAAAGGGTAGTATAGTACATCTTCATGGAAAGAAAGAAAATCTCTATCCCCATACAAATGTTTTGATAACTGGGAGTTTTTACTTTGTGAATATCACTGTAGCTAAATGCTTAGCACTACTATTGTTTCACATTGTACTGACAGCAACATACTGCAAAAACTGGTATGTTGGTGAAACTTAATCAAATGGCCAACAAATGAGTGGCCAGCATACAAAGATAAACTCTGTAGGTTAGGACTGTATATTTTTGAAAGGGTTACAACTGGTTAGCAATATGTTTATTAGAGAACATCTACTTCAAATTAGAACATCTTTCTCCAAACTGAGAATATTAACACCACTTGTTACCTATAAATATTGTTACTGATGATTTGTTCAATTTGTACCTGAAGCTCTCAAGCTTAAATACGTGCCCCAGATTCTGTATATTGATTGGCAATAGATTGGTGATTTTCTATGTAAGGGGGAAAAACATCAACACAATGGCCTTTTCTTTTCCTAGGGCTAACAATTACTAAATTTGATACTTTTCTCAGTTTAAAAATCACTATTTGCCATGTAGAAAATGTTTGCTCTCCTTTCCACTTTTGTTAGTTAGCCTTAGCCTAAGTCAAGTACAGCATTGGCAGTTCCAGATCTGAAAACATCCTGTACTTGGTTACCTCAGTAGCCATATGTTATAGTAAACAGGATTTAAAAAAAAAAAGTAAAATAAAAATATGTCTAGTTTATAAAGGTTTCATAGCATAAAAGCATAAGAAGTTTCTTTACTTCTTTAATGTAATGGGGAAAAATAGAATTTTTTGGAGCTATGGATTATAACTTAATTTGTTATGTGTTATTGGAGGCAATTTTAATAAGCTTTTTATTTATGTGTGGTTTGTATACCTTTTCCCAGCCAGCCCATTTTACACCAGTTATTCATTGATTTTCAGTTCAAACCCGTCTCAAATTCGTAGTCTTTTTAGTTTTAGGTTAAGATGTCCTTCAGCTGTAAAACCCTGTTTGTACTGAAGGAGCGTGTTTGTTTGTTTGCCTTGTTTGCAGACTAAAGGTGTATGAATCTATAGTGTTTTGTGGCAGTCACGTCTGCTACGTCTTGTACGTCTTGTATCTTCAAGCGCAGGAGGACAGATGGCTTGGAATAAAGTGTTCTAACTGTTTTTAGGACGTTGCTATCTATTAGTGTGAAAAGTTTGTCAGCAGTCATGCAGATAATTGAACTGCCACCCAAAAGCTTGAGGGGTTCACTTAATTACCATTGATCCTGATTCCCAGAGGAGCTAAGCATTTAGCCGAAAGCCTGGAGTTAAAGGTGTTCTGAAGACAACACAGCAATTCCAATCTGGTTAATAAATTGGTATTAGACTGAAGTGTCTGTGTGCGACCCATGGGGAATGTTGCTGATAAACAGGCCTTTCCTTGATTTGCTGATGTCGGACAAGGCACGAATCTCAGCATGGTTAAGGTTTTATTTGTCAGCAAATTAAGAGACAATGTCTTGCAGTCTCCCAAATAAGCTTTTGTTTTGTTTGGCTTCATAATAAGCTAGGAACTTTATATTCATAAAGGCTCTAGGCAACAAATTTTTCACTATCCAATTGGAAAGACACACAAACAAATGCAGTTGCCGATTAATTTGTATTATTGTTTTAATAGATCAATATTTTTTCTATTTGTTTCATCATTTTTGAGTGTGATATTTTTATACCTTATTATGAATCTGACCATGATAATATTTGTCTGAGGTTACAGCCCCATAGCCACTAGAAAACAAAATGTTTAAGATTGCTTACTTGCAATGAAAGTGTTTGCACTTTACTTAAGCAACCTTGTCTATCTACCTCCACATAAAAGTGTATATAAATGAAATAACTGAGCATCTCTAATTTGCTCCCTTTTAGTGTGTTAATTATGCCAGTAAAGCCTTTAGTTATGTCTGATGGTGCAAACAAATATCTGTTGCTGATGTTGCCAGAAACTCAAGAAGCTTCCCATAGTCTACCTTTTTCTGCACCTACCAGTACTACCCAAATTACTTTGGTGGACTACAATACATCTTTCCTGTTCTGGAGGTAAATAGTTTTCAGCCTAGGGCGACAGTGCTGTTTCTTAACAAAAAAAAAACTATATAAAAATGACCGCTATTTGCATGTATACTTGTCCATCAATGTGCAATTCAGCCTCATCAGAGGTTTACACAGCCCTGGCAGACTTGACTACTAATTTAATGACCATTTTTTTTATTTAAATGAAATAGCTTTGTCACCAACTTCACCCCAGTCTGTGCTTGGGGAACTTCACTCTGATCCATCACCATGGATTTTTCTCCTTGAGTCTAACTTGGATACAGTGTTGCCCCTCAAAAAGTAATTTTATTTACTTGTATTTATATAGCATCGACATACTACGCAGCACTGTACATGCTACACAGTGTCATGCCACTAACTGTCCCTCAGAGCGGCTCACAATCTAATACACCTAACGTAGTCATATGTCATTAACACAGTCCTAGAACAGTTCTGAGGGGAATCCTAATATTCTAACTGCATGTTTTTGGGATGTAGAAGGAAATAGGTGTGCTTGGAGAAAACTCACGCCAACACGGGGGAACATGCAAACTCCACACAGATAGTGTCCTTGCTGAGATTTAAACCTTGGGAGCTAGTGCTGCAAAGGAGAGCGTGCTAGTACAAGAGATTAAAGGAGACTGATGTCTAGTCAAATTCAGCTACCTGCACTGGTTGCATTTTGTGGATGTTTGGAGTCCTGTGAAAGTCCAAAACAAAAAAAAAATATCTTAATGATACAGTTATCCCTCTTGTCTTCTAAAAAAGTGGTACTTCATCCCTGTAAGTAACTTTTATCCGTTGCAGTGAATTTTGCATATTTGTAATGCATGTGGCTACAATTCATACTCTATTCAGAGTGTCTTCATGCCATCACATTGCACTCCATGCCATCCCCTTGCCCTATTGCTGCCCCATTTGTAGCCACACTGTTGCGCTGTAGAGAGTGTAAACACTCAGACGGATAATACACAGTCTATGGGATATGTTTGTAGGTTGGAAGATGACATTAAAGCCAGGCTTCTGCCTTCTAGTGGTCAGCCAGAAATAGAAGAAAATAGTCTTTATACAGATGGACTGCTTTAAAGAAAATGCATATTAAATATTATGTGCTTGTTTCCTAATATGAGGAATGTGAGTTTATATCCTAAAGAATACAGAGCATTACTTAGAGTGAATGGGTTTTCTTAGTGTTTGGCATTAAAGGGGAAAATTATTATTATTATTAATAATATTATCATCAGTAAACCTGGATTTTTCCACATTGTGCTATTTTATTCCATTACTTTACGCTCAGTACATTTAAAAAATCTTGCACTTTTAGTCACCAGTTGATAATCGTTTCCAGTAAACATGTCAAAAAGCTGAGCAATTCAACCCAAGCATTTGATGAAAAATTCATAAACAGCAGTTACCTTCAATGAAAGCTTCATGTCAAAAACCATAAATAGAGCCGCAGTTGAATTTATATGCAAATTTCAACTTTTCCTATAAAAGTCAAGCTTACTCCTATTGTCACTGACTATTGAAGTCTCACTGTTGGTAGATTGCACCTTCTATCAGAATAAAGTACCAGCACAGAGGTGAGAGTGAGCAGTGATAAGTTCAGCTTTTATAGAAAAAGTTTGCATAGAACATCAACTGCCTAGATCTCTAAATTTACTCATTCTGCTACTGGTTCTTCCATCATATATCAATTCTGGATTGCCCTAGTAGAGAGGGTTTTGTGAGTTCCTTTTACATTTGCTTTAGTCCGGAATCTTTCCCCATCTATTTTTTTTTTAGATTATAAAAACTCTGAACCTAATAGATATAATATATCTGTATTGCCCCCAGATTTTTTTTTCAATGCTGGATGGGAAAAAGCTGTAGACAGGTGGCAACCCCTTTATTTTAACCCAACTTTTTGGGAACCACCCAAAAACAGCTGTTGGTGCCACTGGCTAAAAGGCGTTGGGCAAAACGCTGTATGTGTATAAATAACACACACCCAACAAAGTACCTAAATAGAATGTTAAAGCTTCTGAGGCTCCATGGTAGGCTACAAATCAGAGAACATATATTGAGAGCATAGTGTCCTTTCTGGACTTGAATCCTTACTTTTTGTCATCCTAAACATCATTGAACTTCTAAAGCAGGGGTGCCCACACTTTTTTGGCTTGCAAGCTACTTTAAAAATGACCAAGTCAAAAAGATCTACCAACAATAAAAACCTGGATTTAGTAACTCTTGTGCGCGGTAGAGTTTATTTTGAATGGCAGGGCTCCGCGATCTACTAGCGTTGCCTTTGCGATCCACCTATTGTACTGGATATACAACCATTGACTGGACTAACTTGTGTTTAAATATGGTAGTTCACAAATTTAGTATTATAGCAATATTCCGTTAAAAGAAACATTTAGGGATTATATATACATTTGTAGCAGCTGCAATACTGGAATTCAGACATAGAGGTGGACCGTCATATAGTCTGATAAGTGGTAATGGCTTGTGCAGACATCTCTTGGCTGGCTTTTTGTTTGCATCAACTAGAATAAAATGCATTTCCTAATTAATGGGCACTGTTTTGTTTTTTGTTTTTTTTTTGGATGCAAGAATTTCTTGAAAGTCAGACATTCTGTGCTGCTTAATATTATGTAGATTTTAGTGCTTCCTTAATTGCTGGACTAAGTGTGTGCTTTATTGATTTAGATGTAGAGAGTCTCAAGTTTCCATCTGACTACAAGAAATATTAATATTGTGCTGTGCTTGATTGCTGTGGCAGGAACTAATGACTGTGACTAATGTGCAGGTTATCTGTATCGTTAATGGTTTTGCACTCATTAAAATACCAAAAATCTCTCAAGGAAAGAGAATATCATCTGATTACCAGCCATGTCTCTCTGTTGTATACAAAACATTTATGATTACATGCTTGACTTGCATGATTTAATGGGACTGCTCTTTCTGATAGTGTAAAGAATTAAGCGGATCCTCCTATAGGTTTTAGAAAAAGCACAAAGGCGCTCACATGAGATGCTAAGAATTTGTCCTGGGGATTTCTAAATCTGTATGTATATAGAAGCTCATAATATTCTGGATAAAAGCTCTACTGTATAATTCATGATAGGGCAAATTAAAATTCAGTAGTTGGGCCATCCGATGTAAGCGCCAGTGGGCACATTTTGAAGGATTCCATGGACATGTGTTTCAATTGACAGTAGCAAAAAAGGTAAGGCGCCAGATGTAATTTTTCAGATTTGGCTGTCCGACACCTGAGGTTTCCTTTGCCCTACTAGGAAACTTGTTTGATGTACCTGAATGAAAAGCAGCTATTGGCAGAAATATGTTAAAATTATAGCACTGTGAACCAAGAACTGCATTTTGCATGTACAGATTTTTGAGCAGCATAAGGTCTCTTGTTTTTGGGGATGTTTTTGTAATTTATGAAATTTATAAAGTGTTTAGGAGCCCAAAAGACTCCTGTTGGTTCCTTCCAACCATTCACACCTCTGACATGCATTATTGCATAGATTTTATGTGCATTTATGTTTTTATTTTTGTTATTCAAATTTAGGAGAGAACTCCAAATAACCAGAGTGTTTGGTTGTTAGATGTTTAAAAAAATACTTTTGAATTCTACAAAACTTTTATATCTATTTAGGCATGTGTTTTATGCACATGAACGTGTGACATTATGGTAATGTGATTTCATTACACCAATCAGTGGCACATCTTGCTTCATATATGATGTTCTCAAGGAAGAACATTAAACCAGCATTGTGCCAGCTTGTAAACTTTTATTGGATACAAGGTGCCTTGGATCTCAACAGATCTGTATTAAATTAGGTGTGCTCCTGCCGGTTCCCTTTTGGATTTTAGGCTCTTTGGTGCTATATTTAATTTGTCTAGTGCTCTTTTACGTATATTGCTACTTTCTGGTCGAATTAAAATATGTGGAAGGTTACTGCCAGCTAAACATGGGAAATATTTGTGGGCTGCCAATGTTGACCTCTCCTTCTGTTGATGGTCACAGAATCACTGACCTAGAGTAAATTTACAGATTTTGATTTTTTTTTCTGTCTTATCAACTCAGAACGTACTAAAACTATTAACAGCGAGGCAGCTTGCATGTTTCAGAAGGTCAGTAATGGTCTCCATATTTCTCTATGTACAGGTTTCTGTTCTAGTTTTGCAGAGGAACAGACTGATGTTTGTTGAGGTCAGGGGCTGACAATAAAGTGATTTTGCTTTGGAGTTAACAAGGGAGTCCCCATTACTAGTAATAGTAATATATGTGAGATCTTTTAAAATTAATTTCTCATTAGAAATGTCTGTGCATAATACCTGAAGCCCAAGTTGGCAAAAAAAAAGCTTAGATATGGATAGCCAGGGGATAATTAAGGTTAGGTTAAGCACATATTAATGAAGGCATTTAGAAGTCTAATCTATTGAGTGTACACGGCTCCTGAATTTAATGTGGCCGCAAAAATGCTGAGGGGTTACAATGAAGGGGTTGGGTGTACTTGAGATTTGTAGGTATTTAATTACACACAGTGGGCTCAGGTTAAAAAAAAACACAAATGTTTATAAGTAGACTAAATGTTGCATACAATACTAACAAAGATTAGTGCTAGTTTAAAATACAGAAATAGAAGGAATTTTGTTGTCTAGCTAGTATGTTCAATGTTGTCTTGTCTTTATAAACTTGTTTAATTATGTTTTTAAAGGTTCAATTAACATAAATCCAGACATGACATTGGTGTATTTCCGGAGGACATTAGATCTAGTATGTTTAGTTAAAATGACCCATTGCTGTGTGTGTCAAAATCAGTTTCCTATCCTCATGGAAGTGTGACGTGAGTATTGTTTGCCATTTTGAGTGACTAACTTGAATCAATCTTGTACAGTAGTGGAGAATTTATTATGAAAAAGCGTTGTACTTTAAGATATAATAGTAAATGGCCTTGTGCAGAATATTGTGACAGATTTTCTGAATATTCTTCTTGAATGAAGCGTTCTTCAGTTGTCTGTGGAGGCAGCAAGATATGCTCTTCTACTCTCCTAAAATAAACTACAGATCATGCTTAGAGGGCACTTGGTATTTACAATATATTTCTTCTCATATCTTTCACTATGGGTGCTTTAGGTGACTGGGAGCTGTAAACTACTATTACTTTTGTCACGCCCCACAGTAGTGCTGGAGCTAACCTTTCCTGATGGCAAACACTGCTCTGCCCGTTGACCTCGTCAGTGGCAAATAAAAAGCAGGTGAACAAATTTATATACATGGACTGCTAGACAAATCATAGGAACAGATGAAACACCTGAAAAATCTATGAAGTAAAATCTATTTTTTGTACCTTGTCTATATTTTTTTTTATATTCAATTACTATAAGGAGCATTCTATGGAGAATGTCATTGTCTCTAGAAATTAAGCTGGTCTTCCGATAATTCTGCTTTTTTTCATTTCTACAGTGCTGTTGTATTATTCTACTACAAATCCACTGTAGGAACTCAGTGTAATATCTTAACCATCCTCATTAAGGTCAGTTTGGGAGAACTCCAGTTCTTTTTGTTGGAGGAATTTCCTGGTGGGATTAAAACCTAGGACCAACAGTTTACTGACATAAAGCTTCAAAACAAAAGTACTGCTGTACTGCTTTGAAGGGATTTGCATCATTATAAAGAACAAAATGCATATGAGCTTTTATGTTATTTAAGACTACTACTTAAATGTTCCCATATATAATACCATATCTCTGCTCACTATCGGCTTATATTTCATTGATTGGCATCCTTTTCCCTTAACCTTTCTCCACATGAAGCTTTATTGTTTTTTTATTTATTCTGGACGATGAAAAGATTTAATGTTATCTGCTTGAAATACAGTACAGTGTTTACTTGCTGCCATTCTGTTAAGAATTGGAGAATATTGAGTTTTGGTACTTGTGTGTGTAGAATAACTTTTTCCTATTACTGGTAGCAGGTTAGTTACTTTTTGCTAGGTTAGTATTTTGCAGGCCTGCGAGGCAGAACATTCAAGCTACTTCCAAGTGTTTTTTTTACCACCTTTCTATTAAATGTTGCCAGTTCTTCCATTAGGCTGCTCATGTTTTAAATATACTTCAGTGGTTTCCTATGTACTGTGGGCTTTGGAAAGTCACACAATAAATTAGACTGAGCTAGCACATTCCTCAATTATTTCAATATCTAGAACACAATATCTAGGTAACAGCTTATGTTTTAGTACAATCAAGAATGTATCTGAATGATTAGGCAAACTAGACATTTATGTGTGTGTGTGT
>NC_092858.1:72575397-72647670 GCF_032062135.1 Pyxicephalus adspersus | reverse complement strand
CCACCCTCAGAGCTTCTTCATTAATTACCTCACAGGTGAGAGTCTTCCACCTGCTACTTCACACAGAAGAGGAATCTTGGGCAAGTATACCTCACATAAAAGAGGAATCCTGGGCAAATATATCTCCCTTTCACCACCAATCCTGCATTGGTGTCACTATATATATATATATATATATATATATATATATCTCAATCAATCATTTCCCAACCATATCAATGATAAACATTTAAAGGGGACACTATTACTATCTAGGACCCTGATTACTAGAGGATGCCATTCCTTTATTCTTCTCTTGAAATGTTTGTTCTCTGGATGTCATTCTGGTGCTTTGGTTTGGAAAAGTGTTTTCTTTCTGACTCTTGAAGCCTGTTGTTTCAGGACTGTGACTGCAACATATAACAAGTCAAAAAGCCAAGCATAGACCAATTTCAGATGGAAAGAATTGCCACACCATGTGGCCCACCATGCAGGTTGCCTCTCCAGCTGCAAAACATTAGTTTTATGGTGTGCCTGGGAATGGGCAACAGCGCCAGGTCGGAAAGTACATGTGTATTGATTTGTAGCTGGAGTTTTGCTTTAAATCATGGTTCAAAGTAGAAAATGAAAACCTGCAAGCTGATTATTTCAGGCAGATAAACACCATTTGCCTTACATACTCTGACAGTATAATTTTACCTTTTCTCCGTACTGAGGATTTTCTGCTGGAAGAAAGTACAGCTGGAAGAAAGTACAGCAGTGTTATTAAATCGTTAACCAAGTTTCTTTTACACAAAGCATCAACAAAGCCTGCCCAATGCATTGACCTCTTAGAAATTAGAGAAGTTCCGCACATTTATTAGCAGTATGCTCAGGTTCCTATGGGACTGAACACATTAAATAACCAATTACTGCTCCTGCTCCTGTACTCCTCTGTATATACCTGAAACCACAAGGGAGGCCATGCATACATGCTTGCGTGTGTATCTGTAATATTGTATTACTTGTTCCATCAATCGTGTGTGCGGTGCGTAACACTTTTTTTTTTTTTTTGCAGTGGATTTACTGGGCTTGTCTGCAGCCTGCGATGCCTTGGACCAGCACAACCTCAAGCAGAATGACCAGCTAATGGACATCCTTCAAATCATTAATTGCCTAACTACAATTTATGATCGACTGGAGCAAGAGCACAACAACCTGGTGAATGTCCCTCTTTGTGTGGACATGTGCCTGAACTGGCTCCTGAATGTTTATGACACGTAAGTGATGTTATAACGTGACCACAATTGGTGCCTGTATGCATTGGGTTAAAATGATGCAATGTCACCTTTTGTTCCCTTTCACCAGCAGAAATGCAGCAGAAGGTTAGAGATCACCCTGTGAAGCTAAACGACTTTTCAGCATAAAATCACATAATATGCACTCTCGACTTCTCGAGCGTAGTGTAAATGATTGCTTGCCCTGGCCTAGCCTACTTCTGTCATAACACAATTTAATAGCTGATTAGCCTTTTGCAGGCACATTGTTAAAGAAAACTATTCTACAATTCAAATAGAAATACCAGTATAAACAGAAAAAATAAACACTCGCATGGATTGTGGTAATTTCTTATTATTTGGAAAGCAAAAAACTTTTTATTGCTTGTGCTCCATGTCTCCCTGAATCCCCCCTTTGATCTTCACTGATTACAGGATACAGAAGAGATGTTAAAACCTCTTCATGTTTTCTGTACACCAAGCTAAAGAATACTAAATCAGTTTGTTAAGGCAGTTAAGAAATCCTATCAAAATGATCCTGAAAAATGCCCAGTTACCTACCAAGGCTTAATTGCTTTTTATCAATGCCCATGCAAAACCATTGAGCTTACCTAAATTTTAGCTGAAAAAATACTGTTGTATCACCACTTCCCCCTAGAAAGATATTCCAGGGTGTTACCAAGACGTTCTAGTGTCCCTTTATTGCCCATGTGGCTGTACATCACAGGAGATGATGAGGTTTGCAAACGTAGATATAACGGATTCCATATAATTGTGACAAGCAACCAAATACTAAACACTCTCTTCCGATAGGAAGTATGATCAATTGTTTGTATCATATAATGCTGTTTTTCAGAATTTCTGTTCATCTAGATAGAAACAATTACATACAAAATGAAAGTTGTAAAAAAATTTTAAATGACCCTAAATTTACAGTTTGGTTTTCTGACTAATGTGATGTATTGTGCACAGTTGAAAGCATGTCTGTTGTTTTTATGTGTATGTAAATGCTAGAATTTTATTGAAGAAGTTAAAAGGATAATTTTAATTGGCTATAGGCTGCCAGGTTTGCACATTGTTTTAGATGTAGAAGCAGAGTTTTTGTTAAAGTTCTTTTCTAATTATTAAAGGCTTCAAACACCAAGGACAAAATTTGTTTTTATTTTACCGTAATATTTAAATAGGATTTTTCTTTTTTTTTTTTAGGGGTCGCACAGGAAGAATTCGAGTGTTGTCTTTTAAAACTGGCATTATTTCCCTATGTAAAGCACATCTGGAAGATAAGTACAGATGTAAGTTTCTTTTGTATTAACTAGTTATAAAAAATATCCTATACTTTTTATAGTATTTGCATATACTGCCACTATGCCTGTCCATACAGTTTTTTGACCCTAAAACTCGACACCTGATTTTTCAAAAGGTTTGGCAAGATTTCAAAATCCCAATGCTCCCAGAGCTGAACTTCTACAGAACAATACTGAAAATGTGCTTACATGCCTAGACTTTTGTGGTAATTGAATTTTCTAGTTCAGTTATTATACCCTTTTAGACAATATTTGGTTGTAGAAATTCTTTTTAGGTCATACATGTGCACTTTATTAGTTATTCAAATCCATGACTAATGTCATGGTCAAGGAGCATGTAGGGTGACTGATAGGCATCCTTTGGCCATTTGACATTCAGTTTTTGCTAATCAAACATTCCTTGTCATCGGGAGCTAATTTCAGCTATACACACTATATACTGGTCTAAGATTATGTAAGATGATGGCCTATGCTCCAATATCTGACCCTTCGTGTGATATACCTTTCACATATATAATTTTAAATAAAGTAGAATGTGTCAGATCATTATTACCCTTGTGTTTTTATGGAGCACATGTTTTAAAATGTTCTGTTGCCAAGTGTTAATTTATAGTACATATTAAATATCCTGCCTGTGTTAAACTTTGTTTCTCACTCCAAGAATATTTCATATAGCAGATGACGTGACATTTTATTTGTTTCCTTTTGAAAATGGCTTTTGAGCCATTGGGAAAGATTCCAGGTATATTACACACATTTATAATAGCTACAGGTGCGATCTGCACCTTTTGGGTGTCATTTTTTCACATCCGTTTGTGCTCAGACAAATTTTAAGTTGTAAACAAATCAGTAAATCAAAAGTGCTGCACCTGAAAACATGCTGAGGCCTGGGGACAGAAAAGCACCAAAACAACATGGTGTTAATGGAGGGAGCTGGAAAAAGCCTCTAGTGGGTGATAAAATGGCAGTGCAGAGAAGCACAGTAATTTGTCTGTGTCATGCTTGTGAATGAATTACATTGAAATTTTATAGGAAATTGTGCTTAGTGGAAAACTTTAAATGTTTCTTTATTAAATGGTGTTATCATTTAAAGCAGGGAGAATTGTCCAACTGTTTTTCATCTTATCCTATGACTTTTAACTATCATCGACATAGTTTTGATTTGCTTCTCTTATATAGTTCTGGATATATTCAATGACTTGGTCAGCACTAGGGATGGGGGAGTCACCAATTCTCCAATCCCTTCCCTGTTTACATGTTTATAAACTCACTAGATGAATACATGGGTTTTGGATCAACCAAATTAGGGGGCATTCATCAGTTATTAGTCTAGGCAGATAGCTTTAACGGGGAATAAAACGTTACATGACATGGTATATGGCAGCATGGGGCTGTTCTTTTACATACAGAAGGACCTTTCCTAAAAGACCAACCTAGGCTAAATAACATTTTTTTTTTATAATTTACAAGATAAACTCAATATGTGTTGCTTGTAAAGAAGTGTGTAATGACTTTTGGTTTTCAGCACTCTTGTTGGGTTCTCGCAGGTCATTTAATCACTTTTACTGTGCTAGGGACTTCCTAGAAACCATTTAATGAAAAGTAAATACAAAACAATCACTGGGAACTCTGGTTTATATTCTGCTAGCTAACATTTGCAATTGATTATTGGTACTCAGGCTTCTGCTGTATTGCATTTAAACACACTATATATAAAGCCTTTTTGTTTCTAGGATTTCCCAAAGCAATTTGTATGAATAAGTAGGAATTCACATAGAACATGTACGTTCATAGTTCGGGAAGGTCTAAGTAAATGACTTGCCACTCCGCTTAATGAATTAATGGTCAGTGACATTGCTTTGTGTGCTTTACATTGTTTCCATCATTCACAAGCTGTGCTGTACAAATTAAACAGGTAAACTGAACAAGTCTTGACAAAGAAAACAATGTAGGAAGCCAATGGTTTTCTATTGCTAGTCTTTGTTTAATCTGCTAAATGTATGCACTTAAGATGCTTTAGAGGAAAAAAAAGTTGCGACAAAAGTTGCCATAAAAGTTTAAATTAATACAGTTTGACGGAGTTCCACTTGGGTATTAAAGCCTAACTTTAGTTATTTTTTTGTGTTTGAGATTATTTGGTTGCTTTAAATTCTTTTTTTTCTGCCTGTAGCCACATTGGTTAGTTTTTTTTTCTTCTCTTTTTTTGTCCCTGTGGCACCCCTTCAAACAAACTGGTGGAAGGACAAAAAAAATGGTGGAAGGTCTGATGTCACCAGCATGGGAAACCACTGACAGCAATAAAAATTTTGGCTGTATCTGAAAAAAGGATATATACTGCAGTGGATATCAGTCTCCGGACCTCAGTATCATTAAGCTGTTAAACGGGGGAGATCTCAAACATGCATATTGTGTTAGAAAATCAAAAATCATAAAGACTTTTTGCCAAAAAGAATAGGCAACTTTGTAACAAAATAAATGGAAAATTAACGGCTTAGTTTACAATTATCATAAAAGAGTTGTCATTAAAGTAAAACTATAGTTCCGCATTTAAAAATTGTGAGTAGGCATGATTTTTATTGCAGAAGGGACAGATGATGTTCCCAGATAGGCAGGGGGTGTAGCAGGGCACTTCTCCATTGTCTGCACAATATTTATAGAGCACATAGTGCTGTCTGTACAGAGCTCACACTTTCCTACTGTTAATGGAAAAGATCACTGGCACAGTTGAGCGCCTTACATAGATGAAGCCAGGCAGAAGTAATAACTCCAAAAAAGATTCTGGTGCCAAATTGGAGGGAATAATTGGAAGCAGAAGACTTTCTTCTTTTTAAGTACATGAAGGGTTTAGTCATGGAAGTCCAAGCTTGTATTGATGTTTAATGCTTCAAAATGGTGCTTCAAAGTTTGAAACTTTTTTAACTAAACAAATTACTTGTATTAACAGTAAACTGGTTAGGCTAAAAAAGAGTATATAAAATGTCCTCATATGGATGTACCACACCTTTTTTTGCAGACCTTTTCAAGCAAGTGGCAAGCTCTACTGGATTTTGTGACCAGCGAAGACTAGGCCTCCTCCTTCATGATGCTATCCAGATTCCACGGCAGCTGGGTGAAGTGGCTTCTTTTGGTGGAAGTAACATAGAACCCAGTGTCAGGAGCTGCTTTCAGTATGTAAGTAATTTTTATTTAAGTGAAAGTCTATTTTCAGGGATGCAATTAAACGACCTGCCAATATTTACCGTCAACCTGATCACTGCCTTGTGATTCAGCAACTTGGAACATGCAAAGTTCCAACCTTTCAGACTTGTGCAGAATTAGTGACTTACCCAAAACCTTTTTTCTTAGTTTCAAGAATAGGGAAGGTTGAAACTGCTGTGAGATTTTTATTTTGGGCTCCATTATTGGGATTGCTTTTCACTTGTGTTTTTGGGACAATATTTTACCACACATCTGGAAGTTTTGGTTATGTATACTCTTTAAATTCTGAAGAAAGGATTCAGGTGAATCTGCTCCTTGACAAAAAGTTAGCATCAGTAGGGTACAGTATTTGTATATTTAGTTTATATAGAAATTTGAATAGAAAAACTGAATAGGCTGTTTTATTTATAAGCATTACTTCGTATCATAGGTCGCTAATCCCTTTCTTGGCAAAGCATTCAGTTTTTTTTTGTCTTTATATTTTTCTTTCTTTCTTTTTTTTTTTCCCATGTACTTTATAGCAAACCAAGCTTGAGCACAGCGGGGTTCCAGCAAACTTAAGCTTCTTAAAGATAACAAGGATTTAAAGATTTGTTTGTGATGAAGAAAGAATAGCTATAGAGCAGAGTTGTGTTGATGAGTTTTTGTGTAAGTAAGTTTAGTAATTACAAATAGAAGGAGAAAGGAAAAAAAGAGAATGCAAATGGTGCAAAGCATAAAAAAGTTTCTCTCACGCAAGTAATCCTAATAAATTTTTTAAATGATGTAAGGCAATGAAGATTATCACTAAGTACATTGGCAATTGTTGTGCTGTGGACTGGTGATATGTCATAGTTGCTTATATTATTCAATGTCTCCCACATTTAAAAGCCACATATAGACCTTTTCATGCATTTTGAATTTTTGGTGAATTTGGGTAAACAACCCACTGATTGAACATTGAACAGGGAATAGTAATAATTTTACCACCTTGCAATAGGCAATTATCAAACAGATTTTTGCAGAAATTTGTCAAAACAAATTGTAAGTGCACACATGCTCAAAATTTAGCCATGTAAATAATTTTCCTATAGAGTGTGTGGTCCTTTTAAACGAAAATGTAGGTGTTCGGAATTTTATGACCTCTTGTCCGTTTAAAAAAGTTAAAAGTTAAGTTGGCAAATCTTCACTTATCAGTTTCCTAATTTAATTGTTCTTGCACACTCCTACCAATAACTCACTGTTGTTTTTTTAATGTGATAGGGTGACCTAGTGGGGTTCAGTAATAATCATTCATAACTTCTGATCACTAGTTGATGTCATGCTGAATATTGGGCATCATGGGCTCTCTGAGAGAAGAAAATAACTAATGGAGAATGCAGGCATATCTAGGTGTCTACAGTTAAATATTCGTATCAGCATTCTACCCTAACCTTACAAGAATCCGTCTGAGAATAAAAACATTTGGACAGCAATCTTCTTACGCAAGCTGTTAAATTTACTCGCTGCTCTCTAGTAATTTTCAATAGCAAGCTGTGTAACTGAACATCTAAACTTGTGCCGAGCCAGTACTTGCATATTCTTATTAGATCTGCCTAAATGATCTACAGGGAATCTGATAATTTTGTATGTGGTACATGTTAAGCTTTCTGTAATCTCTAATGATTTGCCCTAAACACTTCCCATGGGGACTATAAAGCATTTCATAGAATAGCAATTATCAAAATGCAAGTCTTTCGAAAAAAGTGCCGTAAATGTTTCTGTAGTAAACTGAGGTCAGAACGGTGTTAGACATTTTTCAAAGCTGGCATAGTTATCTACCTGAATAAGGTATTTACTTTTCTATAATCTGCCTAATTTTCACTTGTCATCCTGGGTCCTGATCGTTGACCCTGTCATCACGGTATAGGAAACTGAAGGTGAAAAAGAGTGTCCTGTAAAAGTAGTAGTTTAGGCTTTAATTTTTAAGGTGAAATGTGTGGCAAAACGTCAGTTTTCTTGAAGAGCTCGAGGCATTGCTGCTGACACTTCTGTGTGTGCCAGGTAGTGTGTTGAAAAGCATGTCTCTACTACTGTTGCTCTCACAGCTGCCCCATTACTGCTGTGGTCTTGACAACAATCAATAAATTGGGTAAACTCTTGCCTTTATTTGCAGGTATGGAAAGAATGCATGGCATGTCTCTTCTGTCCATAAACTCTACCACCTAGGATTTTTTTATGTAAAGACATTGGTTCTGCTTTAAGCTAGCAATCTGACTATATGTTTATATTGAACTGAGGAAATTTTGATGTGAGTGGTCTCACTAAAATTAAATGAAGCTACAAAAAACAATGAATTTGGTAAGCTGTAAATTTTCTGAGGAGATAGTAAAGTTGACCAACACACATTACAATTATTGCTTTCTATAACACTTCTTTTTATCTCTGGTTGTAAGATATTGTGATTTATGTAATGCCACTTTAGGCATTGTATTCTTCCATTTTCAACTTTTATAAACTGGAGAAAAGAAATGGGTATCTATGCCCCCTTAGAGTATGCATATTTCTGATTTGTATAGAGTAGCATATTTTAGTTCTGAAAACTGCTTATTTTTGTACTATTGTATTGATTCTCCACACTAATAACAGTAAATAGCCTATCCACATTTAGTATCATTTGCATATTTTCCCATAGATTGGATTGTATATTTGACAACATTGGATTAGTGCAGCAGGTGATCAGCACGTTTTCTACTTTAGTGCAATACCTATTCAGTTTACAGTCATTCCTGTGCGGTGCGTGGGTTGAGATGTCTGGCAGACCTCACACTGGAAGCTCGTACCGCACTCTATTCTAGAAGAGTGAGCCGTTTTGTAGTTCTGTGTCCTATTCTACAAGCACAAGTCCTAGCAGACAAGAATACCAGAGCTGTGCATACAATATTCTATGAAACAAATCTCTTCCTCCTTGGGAATATAATACAGACTCAATTTTTACCAGTGACCCAGGGCAAGCTATTTTATCTTACCGTGCCTCGGTTTACTAAAGTGTAATTGGGTGAGAAGTAATAATAGTAATACCAGCATTGCTTCATCTGAAGCCCTTCTCCCCATCAGATTTGCCACTCAGAGTTAATATTTACCTGCATATAAATTTGTGCTTTCCTCGTAGACCTGCAAAAGTGAAAATATAAATAATATATATAATTTTTTTTTTTTGCATTGACTGAATTCACATTATATTGTGATCCACTTCATATCACTTCACATATAATGCTGCTTTGTTGTTTTGATATAAATTTGGAATGTAAAAGGCCTCAATATACTAGCGCTAGGTAAGTTATAGCACCAATCACCAGTGTAAACTTTTACAGTCATGTGACATTAAATATAGATGCGTTTGAAATCAAAATTTTAAAACATTTGTTTCTCAAGTAATTGGGCTAGCATTGCCTATATGTGATTCTGAGGCTAGAGAAGCAAACATTTGCCTATATTATTCTTACATGGAAACATAAAGCAATGGTTTCACTGCAGTGTTGAACCCAGAATTTGTTTTTAAGCCGGGTGGGAAGAAATTGTAGGCAGGTGGCAGCCCCTGTATTGTAACCCACCAAAAACAGGCGGGTGGCTACTGAAAAGTGGCAGGTGGTGCTCCCAGCTAAAAGGGGCTGGGGAGAACACTGTGTTCATCGAAATATAGAAGAAAACCTTGTGTTGTTATAATTTTGCACCTCCCAGTTTTACCCCAGACGAGTTTATAATAATGTCTATATAAACATTAGCTTACGTAGAATAGGATACATCTGCAGCAGATATATGCAGCAAGAAATATACATTATGTCCCAATTGAAAAATTATATACTTTGGAATTCGGTTCATCTTCGGCTTTAGAGAGGCTGCCAGTGAACATTATGCTCTTTACTTTAGAGCTCATTGGTAGAGACAACATGCTTTTATTAGTAAACCATTCTGAGCTCTTTCAATTTCCCATTAGGACAAGCACTTCAGTTTCTGTTCTGACCCTATACACCAGAGTTCTCCATTTCTTCTGTGGGCTCCAGTGAAAGAGATTGCAGTAAGAGACTTCATTAAATGTGGCCATTTCGTTGTACATTGTCACTTGTAATAAAGATTACATGTTTACTCCTGACATCCTATTCCCAGATACATAAACGTGCTGTCAACTTTCTGTGCAAAGCTATTCCTAATGTTCCCACCATTCACAGGTGTACAATAGTAGTCCTCCCTTATCCTCAAATACTGGCAAGTCTTTTTTGTTTTAGAAGATTGGCATAAACCATTTCTTGTTTGCTACCTTATGAGTCCAAAAAAGTGGCTCCAAAAAACAAAGTGACCAGTAAATAAGTAATAGGTAACGTTTCTTTGTTATGTCTTTTTCAAAATGATTTCTCTTCCTCTACAATAGTCTTAGTTTTAATTTAAAAGAAAACAGAAGAAAGTAGAATACAAAACAAAGGATAATTACAATTTGAATAAGATTTTTAAAAAAATTACAATAAACTGTGTAATGCAAGATAACAATACATAAGGTAGTGTGTCAGAAATTCCACTAGCATTTGTCATGGTAAGCAGTATGGACTGGTATGAAAGGTGTTCACTTCAGCGTAAAAGCAAGCAAACCAACAACAAAAGAAATCCACACATGAATAAAACAGAAAATAGGAACAGAAATAAAGGAGGAGTAGAAACAGGAAGAAAAACAAGGAAATAAAATGGGGTTATGGTCTCAAAATATTATCAGGCTCTGCAAGATTATGTTTATCAGGGAATGATCGTTGGAAGGCAATGGTGTTGGAGCAGTGAAGACCGAATTTTGTGGAATGATTTTTGTCCCTATGTAAATGTCTTTTCCATCCTATGGGACACATGTTTGTTTTTAAAATTGTTAGATTGTAGAGGTATACAGGATCTCTTTTGTGCTAAAAATAATAATTTTGGTGTCATGACACACTGAATAACTCACTGGCCCTGATTTATTAAAGTTCTCCTAGGCTGGAGAGAATACACTTTCATCAGTGAAGCTGGGTGATCCAGCAAACCTGCAATGGATCTGGTCCAGGATTGAAAACATTTGCTAACAAAAGCCAACAAATAGATTCACTGTTAGGAAATCCATTACAGGTTTGCTGGATTACCTAGCTTCACTGATGAAAGTGTATTCTCTCCAGTCTTGGAGAACTTTAGTAAATCAGGGCCACTATGTTCATTAGAAGCTAAAAGAAGCCAGATGTAGGCTGGATGGTGTTCTGTGTTGTCTAGCCCAGTGTTTTTCAACCGCTGTTCCGCGGCACACTAGTGTGCCTTGAGAGATCTTCGGGTGTACCGTGGGAAATTATCCAATTTCAGTTAATTGGTCCCAAAATGATTTATTTACTGCAAAAAAATTGTCTTCATTTGTCTATACCAGCAATGTATAGTGATAGGCAGAACCAAAAAAAACTCTTCCACTAGATGGCAGCAGGTAGCTAATTTACGTGTCTGACTTTTTGTGGTGTTCCGTGGGATTTTTCTAATTGTAAAATATGTGCCGCGACTAAGAAAGGTTGGGAAACACTGTTCTAGCCCATTCTCCCCCAGCCTGATTGTCCTTGCCCTGCCTCTTTCATTCATTGGACTTTTAGTTCTTTCATTCATCAAGTCTCAGCATTACATGTGAATTTTAGACACGTGAGAAGGGAAAATTAATGTTGTTATTCTTAGTTGTAGAACATCAATATATTACACATTGCATTGGGGTTGCAAATGACAAACCTGCAGAACAAACAGTACAAATAATGACACCGGAATAGAAGATGACACCAATTGAAGAGGGTACAATCTAAGAGAAGTAGTAAACAAATAAAGGCACATTAAACTCAAGCCAAATTATTGCCCAGAGTAGGCCGCAATCACTATACAAGTATGCAGGTTGTAAGCCTCCAAATCACAAAATATCAAATTATTAGCATAAAAATTCGAGTTTAAATTGAATCCAGTTTTGATTTTCACCTTGAATGTGGTCATTTTATGTATTGTAAACCTGTATATTGTGAATTGTGACCTCCCTATAGAACATGTGAAAATTTATTGGAACTTTAGGTATATACGTAACATAAAAATTAGAATTGGTTCACAGGGAAAGCATTGTTGTGCTGCAAAATGTTGTTTTCAGTAAAATCTGCTTGGACCAATACATATACCAATACACAGCAGTACAACGTGGATAAAAGCATGCATATTAGTATATGTTACTTTATAAGCTAAGAAGCCATAAGTAAGCAGTAATAATCTGGCAAAGTCAATTTTGGACCTCCTCTATAAAGAGTATTTCAGACCTCCTAGTCTACTTCATAAATTAGCAGTCAGCAGTAGAGCTAGAAAATGTTAAATGTTTAATATCTTGTAATAGGTAACACCACATTGCTAATTTTAAGCTGGTATGGAGTTATGCCCTTCTAAATGTGACTTGGGTGCAGCATATTGAGTGTATATCACTGTTCTTTTATTGTCAACTTGTCAAAATAGTGTTTTATTTTGCATTTCCTCTCCTCAGTTCCAAAGGCAAAGCCGTTGGCTTATTATTATTTTTTTTTTTTTAACAGCTAGAGGAGTTGGGTTTCAATGAAACATCTAAAGTAACAAGCAATCTAAAATGCACAATAGTGCATAGAAAAAAAGCTTGGCGCCCCAACGTGTGATTTGGCCTAGGATGTCCAATTGTACTGTTAAATTTCCTCATTGTGCCTACTTCCTGCGGCTCTGCAGCAATTACATGCAGTTCAATGGAGCCAATCTAACAGAAACATTGTAAAAGCAACACAGTGATAGTAGATGTCTTCCATTTCCTTAGTTAATAATAAGATTACAACCAGTAACTTAGCAGGTCCTTATCTACTATGTATTGCATGCTGTGGCGAGTTAACGTAATTGAAGATCCTAATAGTGTTAAAATGGTCTTCGAGACAGTCAATACTGTGTTTTTGGTATTGCTCAATCAAGTCAAGTAAAATTTCCTTTACCACTTTATGCAATAAGTCCTTCCGATGCTGGGTGCATATTGCTGTAGTTCTGCTGCCTCTTAAAATGATGTTACAGAACCAAAGCAAGTGTAAACTTTCTCTGAAGCTATGCACACATGCCATATGATTCTTGCCCTACTGGAATGGACGTGCTTGTCTTGGGCAAAAAAATCTTACATTTGTACAATGATCCCCTGATGTCTGATAAACCAGCGGTCGTCAACCGGTGGTCTGCAAGAAAATTTTGGTTGTCTGTGGCTCCAGCCGGTGCACCCCCTATCAGGATCACGAAAAGGATCCCGCTGGGGGGGGGTGGGGCACCGGCTAGAGCTGCGGACCTTGTTCCCCGTACCGATTGCAGGCTCAGGGAAGTAGTGGAAGGGAAAGCAGCCTCTCTTTATTTTCCTTTTGGGAATATACAACAATCCGGAACATGCTGATTGCAGTATTGTATAGTGCAGATGAATGAAAAAAATCCCTGTTTGTTTGTTTGGCATATTGTGTGGTCCCCTGACAGATCATGTTAGCCCTGGGAGAACAGTAATGCTCACTGCTCAACCCCCTACTCTATGCGAAGCAGCACAGTAAATGTCATCAAAACAGCTCTGCCTCTGCTTCCATTTCACTCGGGGTTTATGTGCCCTGTTTGTATGGAAGAACAAACGAATGTGACCGGTTTTCAAAAGCAAATACAGGCTGCAGAGTTTTTAGAAAGGTGTTTGCCCGCAGGGAAATGAAAAGCTGAAAGAAAACCTCTGCTCTGTGTAAGAAACAATTACTTTAAGGTTACCGGTCTGCGATGGCACTGCCCGCTGTACAGATTTTCCAATCACTGCTCTGGAAAGTGATATACCCAAGCAGATTTTGCCTTTTTTTGCAAAGTGTGACAATAAACCACTTTTTAAAGCTCCCTCCTGTTTAAAACAAAGGTAACATTCTTAAAATAAAATATAAATAATACAATACATATAA
This sequence comes from Pyxicephalus adspersus, assembly GCF_032062135.1. Taxonomy (NCBI): domain Eukaryota; kingdom Metazoa; phylum Chordata; class Amphibia; order Anura; family Pyxicephalidae; genus Pyxicephalus; species Pyxicephalus adspersus. The sequence continues at coordinate 72,633,981 of NC_092858.1, read as the reverse complement.
ATAAAATACATACACATATATATATATGTATGTGTGTGTGTGTGTATGTATGTATGTATGTATGTGTGTATTTATATATATATATATTTATATATATGTATTCAGATGAAATTGGATGAAAAATGGAAGGTATACAAAAAAAACTGTTTTAGAGCAGGTGGAGAAATAGTGAAGATTGGCAAACATGGACAGGATGTATTGGCGCAGATGCATTAAAGTGAGGTCTAAAGAGCATAAAACAGTTAAGCAAAAGAGGACACATAAAAAGAAAAGCTGAGCAGTATATTGGCTTGGAAGTGATACAGAACAAAGTTGCAGAATTTTGGGGATTCTCTTGTGACCTCTTAGATGTGTAGGTGCCTAGAAGTGCTTGGTTTTCAGAGTTTGTACACATGCATTTTGCCTAAATTGGCAGAATAACCAGCTCTAGATATTGCAACCATTTATTAGAATACTAAGGATTAACATAAGCAGCAACATATATTAATGTATAAATGCTAAAAAAAATGGTTTTAGCCTAGCACATGCCTAAAAAAACAGCATTTATGCCTCGAAGGATTATTAAAGATGCACATATCATTACAGTATGTATTTTTATATAGATTGGAGTATTTATATTTAATGTGTTCATACACATTGGCAAATATCATGGTATTTATATACTAACTTGGGTGGCCATGTGCTTAGATGAAGAGGGTCATTTAATTTACCATTTTATAAGACAAATTATACTAAAGGCATAATGGCAGAATATGACAAGGAAAAATAGGGTGGACAAACAATTTTTTTTAGCTTAGTAGGACAAAGAGAAGGTTTACAAATCACTTTTCATTCTGACCTGATTAAGATCAGCAGTAAATTTTTTGATTTAGTAAAATCCTCAGTGTTGCCCTTTGTGGACTTTGGAGGTCATTCAGAAAATTGTAACACATTCATACTGTCTCATTTTAAAATACTGCCTCCGATCACACACCTTCCTCCTAATATATATCTCAGATACTTTTTAACAGCTAATCGCCACTTTATTGACCAAGCCAGTTCAAACGATACGTCAGATCAGCCATCCACCTCTATGACAATTAACAAATTAACATTGATTATAGGCTGCAGAATAAATCAGATATATTGTTTTACTGAATTGCGGCTTTCTCAGTGTGCCTTTTTCTGTCTTCCTAATTTATGCTGATTACTATGAGGCAGCCTGATGCTTTTAACTGCTCATTCTAATTCTGGTTGTAGCACGCAGTGCTCTATTCAATATAGAATGCATCTTTTCCTATTAAAAAATGCATATTAATCAGCCGCTCCATTAATGTACTGGAATATTGATTCTTGAAACATTAGAGTCTCTGTAGATAAACATCCCTCTAATGACTTTGTTCACTGTTCCTGGAAACATATATGCTGACCTATTTATATATTGTAATCTTTTATCTCCCGTGCACATATTTTAGAATAATATGTTTAATTTGCATTTGGTAAGAAAAACAATCATTTCCATTCTAGAGCCAGAAAGTAACACTCATTTGTAGTCTAGAGTAGTTTTCATGCCTTCATTACATATATGTATATATAAAGTAAAAGCTTATCCTGCATGGTGGCAGAATGGTTGGCTCACTTGTAGCGCTGAGTTCTTCTATGTTGTCCCATGTATGGATTTCTTTTTTCCTAATCCAAAAACCATGTCACTATTTTTTTTCTGGGAAAAAAAAAATCTTGTATTTTACTAGTTTCTGCAAAATTATATGACTAAGCAAGTCACACCACTACCTCTTGTTTTACCTATCCCTGGTTGCAGCCACAATTTCAGTATCTGATGACTTTTACCTCCCTTTGTGATCCTTTGTTAAAGATTTGCTAGGGAAAGATGTGGTTTAGACTGGGAGGTGCCTACTGTACAAGCACATCATGCACTTAAAACACACACATGGAATTTAGTTCAGTCTTGGTGACCATAGCAGAGACTGGAGGGGGCTTAAAGTAGACCTTCACTGGGGGATTCAACTACTGTGCTGTCAGCCACAGAATTTGGCAACCACTTTGTCATGTAGTTGAGGTGCGATTCTTCTAGACAGGAAAGGAAGGAGCTGTTTGGCCAGAAAAAAAAAAAACTTGCCATGTTCAGGAACTGGACTGTGATTTACCACAGTCGCATGCAAACATGTGCACAGATACTTCCTATCCACACCAATGCATTTGGGAGCATGATTAAGCTTGCACTAGAACACTGTCTGCAAGTCTGAAATGATCCATAGACAGCATGGCCTAATAAGCTGTTACTGACTGACAGTTGGTTATGTTTGCCTTTTCCCTAAAGTCACACCTGAAAGAACTTGCAAAATCTCAGCAAACCAATGGCAACTGAAACATTAGGAAAAATGTAAATTGTTTTGTGTTATTTGCTGTACTTATTCATATTGGGTTTATTGTTCAACATGCCATTTTTATAGCAATATTAAATTCATAGGTTTGCTTAGTATTTTATCTGCTTACATGAGGTTTGCTTAGTATTTTATCTGCTTACGTGAGGTGCCAGTTTTTAAAAAAGAAGAGCCCTAGGTGGTGATTGTTGTACCAGCTGCTTGATGCAATTTCACATGCTCCATTGCCACACTTATGGTACTGTCTTGGTGCCAGCTAGATTACTAATAGTTTACTGTCAGCTGAATAATTCAAGCAACTACTACAGAGCACAGTGATCATCACCTCCTTAAATTGCCTTCTGCTTCCTTCACCTCCCTTCAACATTGGAATGGAGTACTTGTCTTGGTTTGTTCACATTCATTAAGCCGACCCCAATTATTGTGTTGACAGGAGACGTTGGGATCATCTTTTTAAAGGCTTTTAGGCATTGAATTTTCCTATTGCAAGGTTTATTTTTCTTGCATTGGTATTTTTTTTTTATATTCACATGCATAGATAAGTGGATTGTTGAGGTCAGCAGAGCTTCACCTCATTCACTGAGCAAAGTGAAAACTCTCTTTGCTAAGTGAGAAGCCTATTCTTCTTTAGTAACCCTTTGTTTTTGGGGCTACATTTAGTTTAGCTTTTATATATATCAAGCATCAGCAAATTAAACATGTAATGTGAGGATCTATTCCCAGCATAAATAAATAACCCCCCGAGGGCTGCTCTTCCTCCAAGGAAGCAACTCAAGTTGTGATACAATTTTTTACATAATACTGTAATATAACACAATCTGTAGCTGGAAAAAGTCAGCATGCCTTAACAGATATGTGATCTAAGACTGTAAATTAGATTTTGTTACGCTGTGTTATCCATATGATAATCAGAGTAGAACTGCATCATTGACACCTTGTTTGATAGGATGTGTTATTTGTTCACAATTTCTAGTGAAAAACCTCTTTGAATTAAACACAGCTTTATGAACCTTTATTATATGGAAAATAAACTCACAAATCTGTATAAAATTTATAAATATATCTTAAATATATCTTTTACCTGAAAAAGGATGTTGTAAGAATTGTCAACTGATGTAAATGATTCTTACCTGTTGCCCATCGTGGCAGCTGTTACATTGCCTAACATTGTGAAAAGTCCAGACAAGGCATAGCAAGAGTTTTTTTGTTTCCTACAAACCATATTCATAGAATAATTCTTTGTTCATTTTTGTACTTAAGTAAATGTTTGCATTTACAAATTGGAGATGTTTGTAGTGTAAATGTGTATTTAAACAGAATATATTTCCTTGCACATGCCTGCACCTTTATTAAAGTTTTGTTTTCCCCGTCTGGGGTTTTGCAGACATTCCGAGCTCTTGTTGACAGAAATATCTAATTCTGATATCTGCACCATTGGAAAAACAAGACATTTACAAGGTCACAAAGAGAGATAATGTCATTGTAATGAATTCCCTTCACAGATGCCCTAGTCTTCTGTCTGCACTACAACTTACCTATAATTGTTTCCCTAAGTTATTAGAGAATGTATAGGAGCTGTGTGCATTCAGCTGAAAGATGCTGATCAAAATCTTTTCATTTTATCAAGAATTGTAAACATGGTGCATATATGCTACCACATAGGGTATCCAATCAGATCTGTTTTTTGTCCTCAAGCAGTGATTTTGATCTAGTAAAGGTCAATATTTATCTAGTTTCTTAACAATACAAGGTAATTAAAGAAATGTGATTATATCAGAATATATTGGACCTTGTGTGGGTAAAAGTTCAAATAAAAAAAAAATGTACATATACCATTCAGGTGTCCGAACTTTATTGGATAAAGCCAAGATATAATCGCGTCTTTTGCATGGTTTAAAGGTTGGACACTGATTTTGAATAAGTAATCAGATATTTTGTAGCCTTTTATTTCTGAGCAGTATCTAGCAGAATGCATTTAATTGATGTTAATTGGAGCTGTTCATCTATGTTCTAATAATTGTTAAGTGTCTGTCTTCATGTATTTGTTGAATTATGTTTTCCCCCGTTTAGGTAAAAATGTTTTGCTGTTTTTGGCGTGGGTTTTTTTTTATTTATTTACTTTTTAATAATATTAAAGCATTTGTGCTTTAAACATGTTTTACAGGCCAATAATAAACCAGAAATCGAGGCAGCCCTGTTTCTGGACTGGATGAGATTGGAGCCACAGTCGATGGTTTGGCTACCGGTGCTTCATAGAGTTGCTGCTGCTGAAACTGCCAAACATCAAGCCAAGTGTAATATCTGTAAGGAATGTCCAATTATTGGTTTCAGGTAAGACCATGTTGCATAGATACATAGTCAGGTCAGTCATTTTTTCAGTCAGCTCTGGTGTACAACCCTTATTTAAAGAGCAAAGCGCCAAACCCTCACAATCCAATATTATATTTGTTATTTACAGCTATATCTAAGCGACTATGAATATTGCTTTCTTATTTATCTACTTTATCTTTATCTTTATCTTTATCTTATCTTTTATTTACTTTATCTAAAAAAAAGTCCTCCTTGCCATGTATTGCTATGAATATACTTAAAGCTTTGCTAGAGGTTTGAAATAGCAAATTGAGTTACATTTAGCAAATAGTGCACAATGTCTTATAATTCTACCAGTAATTTGTCTGCTTGAATAATAGGATTGCTGGACATCTTTTTATTTAATGGGAAAAAGTAAAGTTAAAAAGCAAAACGAAGCAAAGTGACTTTGGTTAAAGCTGAACCTCGGCCAAATCAATTTAGGAGGTCTTTTAAAGAAGGTGCAAAGTCCTACATGCATTTAGATATTCTCTCTATGACAGCAGTCAAGAAGTACTGTATGTGAATTTGCCTAACCTATTTCCGTAGGGCACAACCAAGCACCACTGCCTCCTGCACAGGGGAACTGGTCTTGTAATCTTCCTTTATAGTGCTGGTCCAGTCTTTCCCTTCCCAGACACCACCTCCCTTGTTTGATAGCCATAAAAGTGCAACGAATCTGGTCAGAATCACAAATGGTGAGCTGACAAAACGACAAGGTTGTGGTGGTCCTACAGCTATATGAATATCAATGTCTTTTTCTAAAATCTTGTATAGAGGTTACATTTTTGCAGCCTGAGACAATCATTCGACAATATAGGTGTGCCATGATGTTGTTTAGCAAGTCACTGTGCCAGGTCATCAAACAATTCAATGTTATGATCACTATCTTTTGTCCCCACACTCGCCTCCTACTTGTTCTCCCCACTTTCCTTTCCCGTACTGGTTTACAGCTTGCACATAAAGGAGATTATTTCTATGTATGCATCTACTCACCTAAACACCATTACCCAGTCGTAATACAGGGTACATGGCTGAGATTCGAACCTGGGACCTAGCACTGCAAACTCCAGAGTGCCACCCGTAGTGTGTGTGTGTGTGTGTGTGTGTGTCTGTGTGTCCGTCCGTAGCTTCAAAGAAAAAAACAAATTATCTACACTGTACCAAGGATGTTAAATCATTTTTTGTATACAACCTACAATAATTGTACTACGATAAAACGCCCTGTGTTAAAAACAGCATATTTCCTAAATGGATAAACTTTGTTGTTTTTTTTTTTTTTCCTTTTCATAGCAGACATTCATGGTTGATTCAGCTTAGTAAGTTTCAGAGAGAAAAAAAACATGCACGCCAAAAGTATAACATTCATCTGTACAGTTTGCAAATATCTCAGTAGAATTCATCCAAAATACATTTATCCAATAGACTGTGAAATCATTACTACCTTTGAGAGAAAATGGCAGTTTTATTCACTCCCACAGTATTTTACAGACAAAAACCTCTGTGTGCACCTCTGCTGTGTTAAAATACTAAATAGAATTGTTCTCTGTAGACAAGTATGAAATGCTCCATAAAGTAGAATGGTTGGGAAAGGGCTTTTCAGCCACAGGTAGTAAACTTTACCAGGTGATGTACTATGATTTTACAAGTATGGTTTCTCTAGAGGGTTCATTGTTTATACTTGCCTGACAACCAGTATTGATTGAATAGGAAAACATACTGTAGAATGATACATATAATGGATGCCATGTGCTGTCTATCAGCTTTAATACATTATGTTCCTTAGTTTTTATCTTAGTGTGCACTTCCTTAACTCAAGTGGCCTAGTACTCTCTAGATATGTGTAGCTTTCTAAACAATCTTTTGAGATTTTGAATAACTTAATATAATTTGCAGTAGTTTTGTATCCAGCTATATACTATATATATATATATATATATATATATATATATATACTATAGTATATAGTAGGTACAAACCTCTGTACTATGGCTTTATACCCAAGGAAAAATGTGTTTTACCAGCTTTGCAATGCCCTGATCTTATAAAGCTGTAGCTTGTCCTAATAAAGTTCTCCTATGTCAAAAACTGTTCATGTAGCTGTGTTCGAATTCAAATGGCTATATTTCCCAAAAACACCAATGAATATAAGCATAATTGCTGCCTATGCATTATCTTAATTTTGGAGCAAAGCTGAATATATTCTACTCAATGGCTCAATACGTTTACAGTGGTAAATAATAATAAAAAAAAAGAAACATTTTACAAAGGCATTCTTTATTATTGTATTTTATTTTCTATTTTAGGTACAGAAGTTTAAAGCACTTTAACTATGACATCTGCCAAAGCTGCTTCTTTTCTGGCCGTGTTGCAAAAGGTCACAAAATGCACTATCCAATGGTGGAATATTGCACTCCTGTAAGTTCAAATATTTCATAACCTATAAATGATTCTTCTAATGTGATGAACTAACTTAAATTGTCAAATTCCTTATGCACACACCGTAAATAGTGTGAGTACACCTTAACCAATGCTCTCGTTGCATATAACTTTTTTTTTTTTTTAAACATTTTATTTTTTATTAACTTTGTATTTTCAGAACAAACAGCAATCACATTAATACAATCAAAAATGTGTTGGTCTGGTACATATTTTACTAAGCATCAATGAGCATGTAACTTTTTGTAAGAAAAAAAAGCTTGTTGCTTGATAAACTGAAAACAACACCACACATTGACTCTCTTCATTTTGGTGATAGTTGCTTTGAATTCTGCTGTGTGAGTTCAACCTATTCATTTTAAAGCTGTACAGATTAAACACCACTTCTTAAATTTTACACAATAACCTATGGGTTTGGATATCTATACTTTGTCCATTCTTTTTAAGCCTGAATGAGATCAAGATTTTATAACCTGTTAGAATGTCATTGTGACCAAGTAAGTGCCAAATATTCACTTTGTATAGAGAAAATGGAGAAAGGATTAACCACACATTGCATTCTTACACCAACCAAGTAATTAGAAATGGCTTTGTTAGTTGTGACTGTGTATTCAATATTAGGCAGATATCTTATGACTTTATCTGTGAGAACTATATTAATCCTTAACCAGCTCTACTGCTTTCTCAGATACCAATTGTGTCTTTTTCAAGTGATTTCTGTGGGGTTGTATGTAACAGTCTCCTAACAAGTGCTCAGCAACTACCTATCTGTGCATCGGATATGTTATAAAATTCCAATATTAGAAGCCATCTATTACTACTTTATTGATTTTAAACGGCTGAGGTTTACTTCTGTTTGGGTTCAGTAGGTGCACAACCCTTTTTATGTACTGTAAGTAAATAAATCCATTAGCATGCTTCACATTGCTTGTTTTGTTGGCTCACAACATAGTCATGGACTTGTGCATTTCAATTGTTGACCTGTATGCAGGTACACTTAAAATGCTGTACTGTATTTTTTTCAAATCTGTTATAATAGATTATAGTCTTGTTTGCCTATAGGAGCCTGTGCAGCTATTAACATAAATGCACCCTTCTTAGCTGGATTTGACATGAATAGATTAAGAAAAATGGTTCTTTGTTTTTGTTGAGGTTTTTGGCTTCCATAAACCATGGTCCGTGACTGAGTTTAGCTTTGAACTTAAAAGCAAAAAAAGAACAAACCAGGAAAAGCAAAATCTCATTGTTGTAAGCCACTAAATAAAGGCAGGTGCCAAATACTTTTCTGTGAAACATTTAATACCTGAATACAGACTTTTTCAAGGAGAATGCCAAGCTGAATTTAAAATCCATTGAAGGATTTGTTTTTCCTTTTGACTCCGTTATTTCACAGCTGCGGTTCCCGTCTGAAAGCAAACCACGCTTTTCACTTTACTTTTTAATTCATGCCATCAAGTCTCACATTCACAAAGAAATTTATTTGTCTCCTTTCAGACTACATCTGGAGAAGATGTACGCGACTTTGCAAAGGTTTTGAAGAATAAATTTAGGACAAAAAGATACTTTGCTAAGCACCCAAGGATGGGTTATCTGCCTGTTCAGACTGTCCTAGAAGGAGACAACATGGATACGTGAGTACTTTCTACTGGGCCTCCAAATACGCTTGGCAATTTCCTTCTCCCAGTTTTTTGGGTTTTTTTTGTTAGCACCTCATCTTTTCTGGGGTTTGATTTGGCTATAAGAAACACAAGCTGGTGTGTTTGGAAAATCTGCAGTATTATTTACACCTGCATAGAGCACAGTATCTGAGTAATATAATAATCCACAAAAGTGCAAGGAGAAATAGTAATGAAATCAAAAAAAAATACATATATATTTAAAGGACTTCTAAACGAGCTACCTACATGTAAAACTGCTACACAGACAGATTTAGGACATTGCTTTTATGTTTTTATGTCCCAATGAGCTAAGTGCAGTCATTTTAGGCTAAAGTGATGTATAAAATGATTACTAGACAGTTGTAAGTAAATGGTACCCTGAAATAGGTGCCTGATCAGCCCATAAAGCTTTCATTTATATATCTGTATAAAACCCTTTTTTTTAGAGCCACATTAAAGATTGTGTTTACAGGTTCCAGATATTAAAGCTAAATACAAATTGATTTGGAAAAAAAGGGTCATTAACATTTTTTGTATTATGAAAACCTGGTGTATTACCATTTGGCATAAATCACCAACTATGGTATTCCAGAGTAACATTCTGGAGGACTGTCAAAAATCTACCTTGTGGAAACAGCCGCAATTGTCTACTGTACTTTACCTATGACTCAAGTAACCATTAGCTTTACAGTGTATGTCTGTAAAAAATTATTTAAAGTTACTTTAAAAAAAGTTATATATAGTATTTCCCATATAGTGAAGCTGAAGAGTGCCTTTGAAATAAATATGTATATGCATGAATGTAACTTGGGGTTTAGTGGTCAGAATCTTTGGTTATTCCCTTCCCAGGTGTTTTTGCTATTGTCTTTATACTTTATCAGAGAAAACATTACAGGTGACAACAAATTGCCAATACTTTCAAATATACAAGGTATCAACAACATTCCTGTATGCATACCTATATATATATAATATATATATATATATATATATATATATATATATATATATATATATATATATATATATGTATTTGTATATATGTATATTGGATAGTATTGAGGATGCATTGCCAGCCAGAATAGTGTAGTCTTCAGCTTTTTTTTTTTTTCTTCTTTTAATAGTATAGATAAGGCTGGTATTTAATTTGGTAGGCTTTAGATACCTAATATTTTACTGCTGCATTTTTTTTATAATATTGGAAACAGTTCAATAAATTGCCTTTTTACAGTTACAATCCTGACACCAAAAGAAAAACTTTTTTTGTCGTTGTCAGTTGTACATTTCTGTAGAATATGTTTGAGCTATATTGATGAGTAAAAATATGCCTGTAAACATGTTCATTAAAGTTTTATTGAATTAGTAAGACAATTGTAAAGCTTCAGCCCTTCATATTAAGTTGAATGTTGCAAGGTAGGGTTTAAAAGCTTTGAGAAATTTAATGTGTGTAGTTATCTTCAAAGACAAATAGAAAGGAGAAGACTTTCAGAAAAATGATTGATTCCAGCAGTAGTATGTTATCTAAACACATTTATTCATGATGTTACCAATCACACGCCAGGTGCAGATCACAAAGTGTTCATTTTCCCATCTGTCAGAAGCCAACATTTAACATGAAAACTTTAGGAAGCTTCTTGTTGGTAGCAGGTTTTTACGCTGATGGAGACACATCTGTCCTGTTGCTATAATGGTCTCTGTAGGTTTATGTATTTCACAACATAATGCAGTAGCCAAATATTTAGGTATTAAAAGATTTTGTAATCTTATAATAAAATAATTCTTTAATTGCCTAAACAATAATGTAATCATGTCACTAGATCTTATATAGTAATCTTGCTTCTAAGTGTAGCTTTGTCAATATACAATACCTTCAGATTAATGTGAGCTCCCTAATGGTAATGGTGATTGTGACAAACCCCTCCTTGCTTTTTAATGTTAAAATATATGGAGAGAGATTGAGATACAGGTGATTGACAAAGCTACTGCCTCCAACCAGTCTTATGTTAATTTTCTAGCATTCAGTAGAAAATTGGCAGTTTTAATGTGATCATTATGGCCAGCCTGAATATTTTTCCCCAGACAAAGGATAAATCAGTTAGGATCTTGACACATCACAATCATTTCTAGAATGCTATTTATGAAATTGTGCCTTGTTTTATTATCTATTAGTGGAAATGCATTTGGTAATGTATATTATTCTCTTATTGTGATTAATTCTTTTTCCAAAACCCACAATTTCAGCTTGTATTTTTTAACTTTAATTATATATGTATATGTAATTTTCTTCATTGGCTGCTTTGATTTGCATTCATGTTAATGTCATAAAGCTCATTCCACTTTTCTGTTCCCTGCACTACTTTCTCTTCACCTCCCCATTTTTGTCTTTCAGTCCTGTTACTCTGATCAACTTCTGGCCAGTAGATTCTGCGTGAGTACTTTTTATTTTTGCGCTACTGCTGTTGCTGCCACCTTCATGTGTGCTGTTTAATCCACTTTTTATTTTTTTCATGAGTTTATTTTTACTTTGCCCTTACTACAACTTTCAAGTATACGTGTAACATTTGAAAGGTGAAATGTTAAGACACTAGCACAACAGAATTGTAAGAAAGGAACAGTGAATTTAGACCCTTGACAAAGACTTTTTTATTATTGCTTTTTATCATGAAACTGTTGGCACTAAAAGTCGGTGGCACTTGAACTCACAAGAAAGATGTGTACTTAGAGTTTTTGAAAGTACTGGCAATATTTTAACCTACCTAAAATGTATTTGTCATTGAAAACCCGTTTTTAAGATGTTTCCAGGGAGTGCACATTTGGTTTAAGTACAGTAGAACTTTAGCATTCTTGTCCCCACTCCTCAAATGTCACACCCAATCAACAACTGAAATACAATTTTTACATAATAGATGTTTTTTGGGCAGCAAACGCAATAGACATTCATGTTTTGGAATGTATTGATCAGTTTCACCAACACTATTTTTTCACCTTAATAGAACTACATTCACATAGAGAGGCAAGTGAGAAGACAATGTGATCTCCATTCTTCCGCTCATTACATTTAAATACTTCCGTTCATTACATTTAAATACACATACATACATCTAAACGTATAGCAAAAAAAATATATTTTTATAAATCTTTTGAATACAATGTAATATAATTATAGTATCTCTACAGTCAGCCCTTTTTGCCAATAAATGGCGTATTCAAAATATTATTGACATATTGCATGTTCTGCCTAACCATAAATATCCATATGATCTGCTGGGTAACAGGATGAAAAAAAATGAATAGTATTCATTTTTCATGTTGCTGTTTTGGAGTGTTAAAATCTGGTTAGCAGTTGAACAGGACTTACCATCTAAGGAATATATGTAGTAAAAGTTGTGTAGATTTCCTCAATGAAGACCCAGTTTGATAAATCTGTAAGTGAAGCTGCCTATAAATGAGCACTGCCAGTTATTTTAGGACAGCCACCAAACAATGAGGTGTAGATGCTGGATGATGAATGCCAGATGTTTCAGTAAGATAATATAAAGTACAGCATGTAACTTATTTACATTTGTAGAATCATGAGAATAAGGTCTAGATATCTGAATATTGTTTAGACCAAACTACATTTTCTTTTGTTAATATCACACACTTCAACCACGGGCTCCCCAAATTCTACCCTACCTATTGGATCACATTGGAACTCAATGTTTGCATTTGGTTTTGAATATTTATTACATTATGAAAAAACGTATTTATATTTTATCTGTTTAATGTGGGACCTTTTTTTTTTTTTTTTTTATATATATACATATTTTATTACAGACAGCCAGCGGGTATTGACACACATTTATCTCATTGGTCACCTCATTTAATTTCCTTTTTGGATTTTCCCATATAGCTTAAAATAATAAAGATCCAGAATCTGCCATTGCCACAAACTATATAAGGCTGGGTCTACACGGACGTTTTTAAAAAGAGAATGTTCTTATCGCGTTTATATGCATTTTTTTTGCACTTTTACTATCATTTTAAAGCTTGCCTTTAAACCACTGTAAAACGTCTATGCCAAGTTTTCCCCGTGTTTACATTTCAAGCACTTATAAATGCAGGAAAAAGACAAATAACGCAAAAAAATGCCACCAATGGGATCAATGGATGTGGTTTCCTGCGTCGACTCTGCGTTTTCATTTGTAAAACATTGCAACTAAAGTTATCTATAACACTCAAAAACATACCTCAAGCAAACACCCTGGTGTAGACCAGCCATTTGGGGTGCATAGGAATTTCAAACATGGGCTTTTAAAGCCTCAGCTTCAACGCTGGGGAAAACGTCCGCGTAGACTAAGCCTAAACAAGATTTAATCTCCCTGAGCAGAGGTTTCTAATGACATTATAAGATAGAACTATAAGAGTACAACATTATCATCAAAAGGTCTGATTTCCATTCCATGCCATTCTCACATATGTGACCTAGTGGATCTCCTGTTGTTGCGTTTTAGGTTCCGTTTTAAGGAGATCACTTACAAAAATAATATCAGATGTCATTTCGAACTACTGTTAAAACACACTTGTCAGGTGATATTGGGTCCTAAAATTACAGCAAACACTTGTAGATACATGGCAATGAGCCACTAATTGAAATTGAATGTAAACTGGTCATTTTATTTTCATTCTGGGCCTTATTTATCTCTACCTATTGGTATAGGAGTTATCACCATAATTTCTTACACTTAATGATCACCCATGTGTATTTGTATAGTTTTTAAATGCAGGAGAAAAAAAAACAGGTATTAAATGTAAGTTGTATTTGTACTCAGTTTAGTGAGTAGGTTTACTATTGGCTGAGGACCCTGACATCCCAAGTAAATTAAAAAATCAAAAAAGTAAATGAATCCAATAATAAAGGAAAAACAGATTGACTAAAAGGTTTCAGAATAGGACCTAATTTATTAAAGCTCTCCAAGACTGGGGAGGATACACTTTCATAAAGGTGGGTGATCTAGCAAACCTGGAATGAATCTAGTCCAGGATTGAAAACATTTGCTAACAAAATTCCTTTCCAGGTTTGCTGAATCACCCAGGTTCACTGATAAAATTGTATCCACTCTTTCCATGGAGAGCTTTTTTTAATCAGGCCCATAGACTGAAGAACAGCAGCATCTTTAGATAAAGCTAGTTTTTATGTTAAATTTAAGCTGGACATCATTTTTATTATTGCCAGTGTTCATGAGCAGTATTATTCCAATGTTCAAACTTTTGACAAGGGCTTTGTGAAGTTGTATGTCTTGGATACCTAAAGAGGAGTATTTTAAGTTACAGAAATTGTATAGAGCAGTCTGCTCAGCCTACCTTTATGCAGCTTGAAAAGCATAGAGCACTTCTTAGCTTTCATTATTGATTTCCAGGAGAACCTGTTTTAAGGATAGATGTACTTTTAAATCCAGAATTATATCTAGAAATATCAAGAGACATTAAAAATTGAACTTCTGCCTTTTCTTTCTGTGTGATTATGATTTGTTGTCATAAGACCCCACCACTGTAACCATTGTAACTTACTGGAACAGCAAACTAAGCTGCTGTATTTATTTGTTTGCATCAATGTCTTATTAATTGGCAGCCATACACCATACATTATGTTCATGCCATTACTGAATATCATAAACCAAACAACGATGTTGGACTTCTGTACATATGCTAGATTTTGGCCCAACGAGATAACAAATGTGCATCTTGGGCAACAGTTATCTAGTTTGTTTATATAACTTGAGTCTGTGCACTGAGCACTTTCTGTGTAGATGTAAACTGTACAGTACCTCGTTTACAGCGCTTTACCCTCTATTATTGGTGCTGGGAGTTCTATGAAGGAAAAGGAAGAAGTAAAAGATTACATTGTTAGATTGCTTGTTATCTCTAGATATATTTAAAGAGCTAAAGTATGTTGTTTATTAAAAATACAGTATACCACTGCTAAATAAATGCACATGTTGTATGGAGTGTGTGTGTGTAAATATATATATATATATATATATATATATATATATTAAAACTAATGCAACATGTATGTGCTTGTGCTTTTAATCCTCATGTAAGTAAAAATTACCATGTTGTTTTGGTAACCATTAGATGGAAGAGACTTGAATTGTAACTTATACCTCATGTATAAAAGATATGTTTTCAAAATTTCAAAATGATTTGGGCAATATTAAATTGTATTTTTCAGTCTAGTTTTAAATGTAAAATCTGCATTTGTTTTTTTAAGGTTGTTCCTTTACATTTTAGGAATGTATGCATAATTTTTTGGAATGTATACATTTTTTTATATTAGATGACAGTCTGTTTCCTAGTGTGCCACAAGTCTTACAGTGGCAAGGTTGTTCTGGTACTGAAACTTATGCAATGTTAAGTGCCAAAACCTCCCCCAGAGTGATGTCATCATGACAGAACCCACCCACTCTCCCATCGCAGGTCTGAGCCAGAGACAACCTGCCCACCGTCCAGTGCCCGCAATCCATACAAGGAGCATGGTCCTTGGCTCTGGCCGGTGTGTGTCCTTCCACTCACCCTGCTGGGGTTGGCGGTTGGTGACCGCTGCTTTAGAGTATGTTTGTAGCCTTAAGGATGACACATATTCTAATCAATAGTTTAGGTTATGTTCTTTAGGGCAACACAATATCCAGTTAGTCATTGTACTGTGATCTGTAGTGCCCACTGTTCATATGGGGGATTAGAGGGTAGTTTGCAAACATGGAGGTTGTGAAATGTGTCTGTGTTGGCTGTATCAGCCAGATAATGCCTGTTCCCTTTTTTATTATATGGAAAATAAGGACAGATTTTTGAAAACACCTCCACTACATCCATTTTAGTCCAATAGTAGCAACTGTATGTGTATAAAGTAATATTTTTATATTTCTATATATTATTTGTAATTGCTCATAGAATTAACAAAAGAAATAGAGATTGAAGGTCAAATTCATTATAGGTGTTTATTGGCTTCACATACTGTTATTTCAATTAGTTTACCTATTGCTTTTCTTGTAACAGAAGAACAAAAATCATTATTATTGAAACTTTACATTTCAAACAAAAAAAATAAACGAATTCTTTCAGCTTGTATTTTACCTGGATGTAACATTTTCAATTAATAGGCAATAATGCTTTGTAGCTCTTTAGAAGCGGCAATCTTTGGTGAATTCACTGAAAACTAGTGGCAGAATCTTTACTGAACACATGAAGTATCCAGCTCTGTCCTGTTATGACATAGCAATCCATGGTCCATACAAAATGGATTGTGTATAGTATGACACAATGAACCTCAATCACCTTTCCTAATGTGAAGATTGAATTGTGTTTAAATTCTTCTTTCCACAGCCCTGCCTCATCTCCCCAGCTATCACACGATGACACTCACTCACGAATTGAACATTATGCTAGCAGGTATGACTCTATGGCACAAGCATCCAGAATATACTAGAGAGCTTTGTACCGTTTAGCTCATTCCATCAGGAAAGTCTTATGAGGCATCAGAACTACTTCCGTGTTCTACAAGGATTTGCTGATTTTCCAGTGTGTCAGTCTGCCATTAAACTTTTATCTATCTTGCATTTCATGCCTGTTACTCACCAGGGCCTGGGAAATGAAGCAGTAAAATATATGCTACTTCTACTTTATTCCACGACTTCTTTTGAACTATCCAGCACAAAACATTTACATTGTTTTATTTTGACAGACACCGTATGTATTTACAATTGAATATCAAAATGTGTTGGTAAAGGATAACTTATCCTGCCATCATTTCAAATGGCCAACTGGTAGCTTAAAGGGCATTAGGGAGACAAAATATTGTAACATCGTATTAGAAGCATGCAAAACCAACATTGGTGTACATACATCACCCTCCACTATATAGACCTTTATTTAGAAACCAACAGCAAATGTAATGCATATAATCATTAAAATAGTTTTTTATTAGTTTCAGTAGTTGTTTTCTGGTAGGTTGTGGCATCACATTAACTTAACTTTCTTTGTGTAATTTAATGAAAATTGAAATATTATTTTATATTTACTGTATTATATTTATGCTTTTAATATATGATTGTATAGAAAAGGATGTAAGATGTTTGGACTTCTGGGAACGGATTGTCTATTAATTATCCGTGTGCCCCAAAAGACCATTAATCCTGATTAGCACACATGTCTGAGCTTATTGTGGGTCTGGGCTCTGTGCACTGAGGCCATAATAAGAGTGAGTTGAGAAAGACCCAGAAACTCTTTAAAAGTCACTGGGGAACAAGCATTGTTGGATATAATTTTGATTATTATGTCCATTTTTAGAATAAATCTTCCTATAAACCTATATAGGAAACAAATCTTTTCAGTTCCTTTTAACCAGCATAGAACTATTGTACTTTAGCTTAGGTACAATATGCTCCCTTTGAATGTTAAGGATTTGTTTAGTCAAAAAATGTATGTGGGAAGAATTATTTCTGATTCTGGGTACATACTGCTTTAAGGCAGTAGATATAAAGATATTTTGTTCTTTACGGAATCCACTAAAAACTCCCCCGTTGTGGGTTATAGTCAAATAAGCAGGCAGTCAATAGGTGAGCTTATTTGAGACTGGTCTGTTTTAGGTTTCTCTATCAAACTTTTTTGTGTTATCCTACAATTCTCTTCCATCTGATTTGCATGTGTACTAAGATTAAATATGTAGCCAAGGGATAACTCTTAACACCTTTGAATGATGATACTTCCTAACATTGTGCTGTAATACACCAGTTTGACAACATCTTTTACTGTTTGACTTTGTATATTGAATGAGTTATATTCTTACTGTTGTATGATATTTTTCTAATAATGTTTTTGTAATATCTATGTATTTTCATTAACAAAAGTCTGGTCTATTTTCTTTAACATTAGAACATCTCTTTGGTAGTTAATACTTAATATTAAGTTTGTGAAGAAGAATATTAAATGTAGGTTGCAAGGAAATAATTGTAATAGGTTAGCCAATGCAGGGAGATGCTAGTTCGTACATTATGCATTACCAGCATTTTAATTGTGTCTGTCATATCACATAACATATTACAAAAAGCATCTTTCTTTGTTTACATTATTTACTTTCAGAAATGTGCAACCCAACTTCCAGGTATTTCTAAATAACTTTTTTTTTTAATCTGGATAAATCCAGCCCAGGCATTGCCTTCTATGCTTTCTTAAGCACTGTGGCCTCCTACTAGACGAAGTAACATTGCCTTTGTTAGTAAATCTCTTTTTTTTATCAATTTGTTTTATCTTAAAAAATCATTTACAATCAAAATCTTTTTACTGGAATGAAGCTTTCTGTGTAGAGCCTCATTAATGGCCTACAATATGGAAAGCTGCTGAAAAAATCTTTATTCAATTCTTCTTAAAAAAAAAAAAAGTAAGGGTTGGAACCACTATATTCATCCCAGAAAGGGGCAATAATACTATCGATACTAGGCCAAGCAATCTTGATAAAGAAACATGTACCATAAGTAAATGTTTTTTAAGAGTGTTCTCCACTTATTACATTTTATGTGACTTGACTTAAATTCCCATTGCTAAGTGCTTTACTTATGCACAATTTCCTTTAAAGAAAAAAAAGCTTTTGATTTTTAATGACCATTTTCTTTTTTTTTAACATGTACCCAAATAGCTCGTAATTGATAAAAAGCTCAGAAAAACAAGTCCTCACTTGTAAACATGACTGTATGCTTGAGAGGGAGCTCAGTGTACCCTAAAGCAATGCTTTATTTACTATTTACCAGCTATATTTTAAAACTCGCTAAACATCCAAAGAAAGGATTTTGTCAATTTAGCTGTGTAAGTGTACATCCGTGTTATGATGACTTTCCACTTATTAGAATGAGCGAGAACAGAAATGATTATTCACTTACCTAAATGCATTGAAAAGTGTTTTGGTAATCAGTGCCATATACACTGGCAGCAAAACAGAAAGAGTAGACTGGATAGAAAACCATAAAGTATAGTCAAAAAGGAGCGTAGCCAACTACTTTGCATAGTAGTGAGGTCACGTAAAACATACTTCCACATACCCCCTCTGTCACCTGCTACTGGACAGAAATAGGTTTGACTTTTTCGTTGGCAAGAGACTGACCCATGTGTGCTTAAATCCTCCATATTCTGAATCTGCCATTCTCAACCAGGTTCGCTCCTGAGGTTTCTAAGGGTTCTTTGAACTATGACTGACCTCCTAGTTGAAGATGCCTTTAATGTTCTTGGACCAACCCCGCTTGGCAGAGACAGTTTTATGTCTCTGATGCTTTAAGGTGTCTAATAAAGTGTTTTTTTTTAGATACCACTGAGGATGACATTTATTCAACTGGCCTCCAATGTAAAAGGTTTTTTTTTCCATTGCCCCCAAGAAATAATTAGTTTTAGTAAGCATTCCCAGAAAACTAAAAAAAAATGTTTCAAGTGTTCCTCCGTGGTAAGACTAGCTGTATTTAGTGTACAGTGGTGCGTAATATGTTGGCGCTATATAAATCCTTTTTTGTAATAATAATATTAATAAAAGGCTGCTCTAGATACTTAAAGTCTAATGCTATTTTTTTTTTTTTTTTGGGGTGCAAAGTTGAAGCAAAGACAATACAGCCTAACCCCAGACAAAATTTTATTATAAGTTTTAAAATTGAACAGAGAAGGATTAGAGCCTCCGTTTATTCAATTCTTCTTCATTATGGGCCTCCTCAGTCTCTAACAATTGAATTTTCCCCCACTTGTGCCAGTCCAAGAAAATCAAACGCAATAGGAATAAAAAGAGTTACAGTGAGAATTTATGTATTGCTGTCCATGCTTTCTGATTCCAGTGACACCTGCATGCCCTATTTAGTTTTTTGCTATTGGTAACCATAGAAAATATAAATATTTTAGTTATGTGACCTAAAGGTATATAACACCCGGACAACTCCAGATATGTGAACAAAATGCTGAACCTCATGTGGACATAGTAATTATCTTTTAGCAGTTGTTTTTTTTTTTTTAATTGTCAAGAATACTCCAAGTATTTCCATACAGTTCTGCTTTGGCTAAATATATTCATCTTTGTGTAATACCAATAGTGATGCAGCATGCATATAACTTTGCAAAGCTTGATAAACATAGTGTGTGTTTTTCTTTAATGTTTCCACAGGCTAGCTGAAATGGAAAACAGCAAAGGATCCTACCTAAATGATAGCATTTCTCCTAATGAAAGCATGTACGTATAAGATGTCTTCAATATAAATAAGTTGTTGTGTCTTCTATGATTTTTTGTTTTGTTTTGTTTTTATAATAGTATGGTTTAGACTTACATATCTATAAATACATTGCTTTGCTTTTGTGGTTTTGATAGGTATGCATTTTAGGTTATACATTAAGCATAACCTAAAATTTGTGAAGATGTAGTTTGCTTTCAAGTTTTCTTTATGAAAGTAAACAATAGTTTTTGTCACTATTTTGTAGGCATTCACATCCATACTAACACACATATTTATGTGTAAATTGAGAAGGGTAATGTAAGCCCAAAC
Organism: Pyxicephalus adspersus; assembly: GCF_032062135.1. Classification (NCBI taxonomy): domain Eukaryota; kingdom Metazoa; phylum Chordata; class Amphibia; order Anura; family Pyxicephalidae; genus Pyxicephalus; species Pyxicephalus adspersus. The sequence goes on along the minus strand of NC_092858.1, from coordinate 72,613,611 downwards.
TTGTTGCAAGTTTAATACTATAGTATATACTGCACTTACATTTTACATTTAAGATTTGGTACTCCATTGTCCCCATATGTGCTCATGTATAACATAGGAAAAATGTGCACATACCTCAAGCCCTGTCAATAAATCTCTCATGCTGGTAATTTGCTGTACTTTAACCTGACATTGGAGAAGAAAACTGTCCCAGTTCTGAAGCAAGCTTAGTCAATCAACTGTTTGGGAGCCTGGTCTGAGGAGAGTTTGTCATAGTGGGGGATACATCAAAAGAAGTAATAACATTGGTTAAATATGCATCTGTAGTAATCGTTCATCTTGTTCATATTTCATTACGAATGCTATCTTTTAATGTTTGCTGCTTCTTTTAAGTACCCTTTTAGTATTCGCGTGCCATGGTGATTTAGATTAATTTCCTGTGCTGCCTGTTCACAGGACAGATTTGGAAGGTGATAAAAGACTAATAGCAATTGACATATTGCTCCATCTCACTATAGATTGAAGCTAATGCAAATACAATAATTTTGCCTGAGGAAGATAAATGGTTGCTGTGTCCAAATAACGATTTCTGCTTTATTATTACACAATTAAAAGCAAACTACTGTTAACTGGATGTGTTTACCCATGTAGCACGGTACTGAAAACACAATGTTTCCTTCTTACTTACTTATAGGCACCGTCATTGAATGAAGGTGTTCTTTCATCTTGCACTTAAATATTTTACTGCTAATTGGCACTATTACTTTTTATTCATTTGACAGTTGTAGAGCTGTATAGAGTGGAGAATGTTAAAAAATAACAATGTCTCAAATATCTAAATGACTACAATTTTTATGGTATGGCCCTCAGCTAGTCGCCATTATTGCTTTCCTGAACCCTAATATGAGGAACAAGATGTCTGTGCACACCAAGTTTGTGTAGAATATATTTAGGCTACCAAGCTGCAGCAATAGCTCAGGGATGTTCTCTTTCTGTTCAATTGGTTCATGGAGCTGCAAGCTTGTAGTAGTTTCTGAATGAAAAGCGATAGTACAGTCTGTGGTAGGCAGGATGTGGTTTACATAAATTTATACATTTATTTCCAAAATAAAAATTCAGAATAAATATTCATATATGTGCAACATATGCTTACATCATCAGACTTTTCTCCAAAGTAGATTTTCTCTACCTTTTTTGTAACTTTCCTATTATTTATTTCACTAAACAAATCGGCCATTCTGCCACTTTTTCCAGTTATAAATTAGGCAGATTATGAAATGGACCCGAGCCATCAGCTGTGTAAGATTTAGATTGATTTTTTTTATTTTTATTTGATTGGAATGAATAAAAAATTATTTGACCGAGGAGAAATGTGTGAATATAAATGTTCTCTTGTTTCCTGCAGAGATGATGAGCATTTGCTTATCCAGCACTACTGCCAAAGCTTGAACCAGGAGTCTCCTCTAAGCCAGCCCAGAAGCCCTGCTCAGATTCTGATCTCTTTGGAAAGTGAAGAACGAGGGGAGCTTGAGAGGATTCTCGCTGACTTGGAAGAAGAGAATCGGTTTGTGTAACTTTATGAATATTTACATGTCTGTATATCTCAAGATACCGTTGCTAAAAAACAAAAAAAATAAATAAAACACTTTCCCTGAGAGCTTACTGACCCGCAGTTCCCTTTTTTGAATTACAAAACCCAATTAATATTAGCATTCTAGTGTTAACGAACAAATTAAATTTAATAAAAGTGCTTTAATGCTTTACCAAATAGGTCATGCTCATTAGTTCAGTAAACGTTGTTGTGCTGATAACTAGCAGGCATATTTCATTTTGACAAGCAGACCCACATATAAATTTTTATCTAGCACTAAATAACAATAATATTGTTATATAAGGGAAGTAGAATACCTTGAATATAAAATGGCCTCTGGTTTTCTTGAAGTTTATCTGTGTGCCATTTGTCAGCAATGATCAACCGATTTCATGCTTGGACAGAGTTATGTGGCCAGCCATCCTTAACATGTCCATGATGCAATTTTGGTCTCGACTAATAGTTTAAAAAAGTACTGGGCAATAGTATGTATATAAATGTGGATTTATTTAGTGCGTGAACAGGAACCAGTTGCTTCTGCACCACAAGGCTGGGTGCAAGGTATTTTTCTGTTTAATTTTTTTTTATCTCTTTGTATAAAAAATGTTCCTTATATACAAAACTTTGTGCATTAAAAACAGAAATTTGCAGTCTGAATATGACAGATTGAAGGAGCAACATGATCACAAGGGATTGTCCCCACTACCCTCCCCTCCGGAAATGATGCCAGCCTCCCCACAAAGTCCACGAGACGCGGAACTCATTGCAGAAGCCAAACTACTGCGCCAGCACAAAGGACGACTAGAAGCTAGAATGCAAATACTAGAAGATCACAACAAGCAACTTGAGTCACAGCTACATAGGCTCAGACAATTGCTGGAACAGGTAAAATTTATTGGTATATGAAAACACTAGGACAGACAGCATAGTTGAGTCCTTAAGCAACAGAATAGTTAAAGGAACTGCTTGGTAAAGGGCTAACATCACCTTGCTGATGGGAGAATAAAGTGGAAAAATATTACAGACCAGGCCATTTATGTGCTTTGCCCTCCTGTAAGCATGTTGATGCTGTTAAACTGGCAATTCTTTGCAAACAATTTTGAACGCTTTTTGGTTACTTTGCCCTGTCTCCCACTTGGAGTGCCTTAAGTGCTTTGTATAGAATATAGTCCAATGAACAAAAACAAGCTTTATGCAATATCCATTTATTTAAAATCTACGTAGAGCAGTGCATTTGCAATTAAGAAAATTTCAATGACTATATTGTCATATTAATCCTAACTTAGACTATTAGAAATAATTACTGATACCTTTACTATGGTTTTCATGTTTACTAACATGATATGTTTTTTACAAATTCTTTATTTAAGGCCCTATGTTTACTGAAAAAATGGGAAACAATATTTGATCCTACCATTTTATATTTTAGCCGCAAGCCGAAGCAAAGGTCAATGGTACAACCTTTTCCTCTCCTACTCCCTCGCTACAAAGATCAGAGAGTAACCAGCCTATGTTGCTTCGTGTGGTTGGCAGCCAAACATCTGAAACTATGGGTAAGAAATTTAGCTTCAGAGCACAATGCTTGCTGCCAAGCACAAAACAATATCTTATTTGTTCATAATCAGCTAGCATTGTTATACTATATGCATTTCCTATCGTCACCAAAAATTAACCACTTCTGTTAATAATAAAGAACAAAACTAATTTAAAAAACTAGAGTTTACAAGTAGTTAGGAAATATCCTACCCTGCCCATAGTAATGTCCTAAAAAATTAGACAGATTAAATGGCAATATTGCACAGATTCTGGCATCTGCATATTCTGCACTTGTCAAGGAGTGATCACGGAGCAAATCGTTTTACATTAAGGGGTTCTTTGTAGGCTAATATAAAAGGCAAGTTATTTTTTATTACATTTCTTTGACTGAGAATTGATTTACAATTGTTTTTAAATATTGAAAGAAAAATAAAGGCATCAGTCCATATTGGTCAATGACTAATCTCCTGTCATTCATTGCTCGACATTTGTGTATAAAGTTCTAAGTGGAGAGAAGATCTAGAGGCTGTATATATATCTATTAGACTGATAGACCTGATATTTTTGTTATGCTGCCAAATATTGCTTGTTGTTCAATAGAGGATATTCAGGAAAGGCCAACGGTAGGTCTTCCTAGTAATGCATTGTATGTGCTGGCTCATTGGTGAGAACCATGTCTGAATCGCCACTTTAAACTCTTTGATTTTTTTCTTCTGATAATGGTACATTCGTTTTCAGAATTACTCTATACCATACCAAGTAAATAGGGCTAAACGCATACTAATGTGGTATTTTCATCATATGCTAAAACCTCAAACTCTCCTATGGAGTAGAAACCTATAAAGGGGTTAAGGAATTTTAGACTTATCACAAGTAAAACAGAGGCTGGCCTTACTGACCTCAACTTCTAAAAATGCAAATTTTCTGTAGGACAAATCTGCTTGCTTCAGTCACCAATTAAGTAAAACAGTAAAGACTTTATCTTTTTCATATGATAACCAGATAATTTTTAAATGAAAGCTGCAGATTTAGGAACAGATAATTGCTTCTCATTTGTACAGAAAGTGCCCGAACAAGGATCCTTTAAAATGATCACCAGATGATAAGTTGATAAAAGCTGTAGATTTAGAGTCAGAGCCTTGGTTCTTGAAAAGAACAAGAATTCTTGGTGAATAAGCAGCTGGTATTATTTTAATGAAACCTACAGATATGGGAAAAAAAATACCCATATCATTAGGTTAACATGTTAAAGCACATGTGACATTGTGGTCATTGTCTTATATATTGTGTTCATACTTTTATCTATGGTTATTTGCAAAAAATAAAAATTCATATGTGAAATATTTCCGCAATCTTTAAAAATTATATTTTGGTGTTTCCAACTGTCCTCTGACAGAATATTACTATAAAATGAAATTTCCTATTAGAAATAATGTGTTAAAACCCCCAGCATTATAACTTTCTCTCCGACTGCAAAGAATCTTTCCTTAGCAAACAATCATGGCCTGACTGCAGAGCTTCGAGCTGAAATTCCCTGTGGCTGCATTCTATAATCAATAGCCTGAATCATTATTTCTATGGCAACGTGGGATGTATTTAGATATTGAAAAATAAGCATGCAAAGTCATCTCCAATAGTATCCAGAGCATTTCACAAACTATTGATTTCTAATCTAAGGGAGGATAAAAGATGAGCCTCTGTCTAAATATTTGATATCTTCATTTCTGTGTGTGTTTAGCTGCACATGCATTCATTTGTGTTATGTTGCAGTGTACGGTTTGTTATATGTTAATATCAAAACAGGCATTGTCCTCTCTTTAACATTCAGTGATATGTTAACTATGGGTAATCTCTTACTGACTAGATAATGTTATTTCTCAACTGCTAGAAACTGCAAACAAATAATGTTCCTAAAGGTTTCACAATAACAAAGGTTTCAAAATAACACCACTTTCCAAGCAGTGAATTGACATTTCTGTGATCATGCAGTCATATAAATTCTCTTGTATGGTAAAGAACTTTCTGCCACACATATTACAATTCAGTAGTATGACCTAATCAGAGATTGCTTATACCAAAACCTAGACAGGAAAATTAACCTGGCATCCCAAAGTAGACCATTTGCAGCGAAGGTATGGCAGCTTTGTTACATAGCCACACTAAAACAGCATAAAAACTGCACTTCACAAGTATATGCTGTGATTGGTAAGGTGCATTCAGATTTTACACTTGGTGGCCACTATGCTAAGCATGGCTGCTTGTGGGCTCAAAAATCTAACTAGTTGCAAATTACGTGGATATGCAGACATCATTAGGGGAGTCAGTTTATTAACCATACATTAGGTTGAGGAAGATATATATGATCTAAACAATTCCTCAAAAACAATTGAGGAGCGATTGCTAGTTTTAGATATGGTAGTTCTAATATCATCCTGGGATCTCCATAAATGACAATTTCTATAGTGTTAGCAGAACATGGTGTTAGATTTTGATTCAGCAGACCGTAAGTCCCCAAATTCATAAATAGCCATGAATTGCATCATCGTTATGCAAAAGAGCACTGAGTGCACATGTCAAACCTTGAATAGCAAGTGCTCCACCAATATTTTACTCTAGATACAAATGTGGTCAGCCATGATGCTACAGTGGGACCATCAACATGTAATGACATTTTTTAATAAAGCATGTTCTGTTTTCAATACATAACTTATTCTAGACCCAGTAATGTCATTTCTGGGTCCCTTGCTTACCTGTGTATTGTAGGCAGAGTAGGTAGCTTTCTGAAAAAAGCAGACTGCCCTAGGTTATGCCCACATGTGATGTTGAACCTCAAAGGGTTCAAGAATGAAATCCAATAAATTAAAGGGGCAAAAAAAGGGAGAATAGGGCTGGAGAAGAAAAGCATAGGTAATACTGGATTTTCATCAGCCAGGAAATTTGGTGAGCTCCAACTTGTTGCAGCTTTTATTGCACACTGCAAGTGCAATAAATAAAGCAATTCCAGTCCAGGAGAGGAGCCTGTACAACTGTGCATAACTGAGCGTTGTGTTGGATTCTAGTTTTAATGAAAAATTTAGGTTGTTGTAAAGGCAAAAGGAGATCTCATGTGGGACTAGATAGGAGCACCCTATTGTAGTCACCAATAGGTCTTCGTGTTGCAACCATAATTTCAAGCCATGCCTCTTGTTCTAGCTCAGGTGCTTCCTGATGTTTTTATTCCTCCTTGTGTCCTTGAGATCCACCTTTTTATTTTATTAGGGTAAATGTTATGACTGTGTGTTTTTTTTTTTTCTGTTACATTTGTTTTAAGAGTACGCAAAGATACCAAATCTTTAGCTGCTTGTCGTCCGCTTACTGAAAACAGATAAGAGAGCGTAATTATGAGGCACAGCAATCACTGAGTCTTTGATAATTCTGTTTCCCTTATATGATAACTAATTATTTTGGAGGATAGAAATGCTAATGGCTTTTGTGTTGTAGCTTCTTGATCTTCTCTCAATTAAATTATGCACTTACAAATCAGTAGATCTGTGATGGTGTATTCCTATTTGGGTCCATACATGGTTGCCCTGAGTGAAATTTTCGATACTGGGGTTTTTTCCATTCTCTATGAAGCATGTACATGTAAGGTTGATTTTCTGTCTAGTTTTAGGAATGATCACTTTGTAAGCTTCCACCAGTGAATCTCAGTTGGAAAAATGATTCTTATACAATTGCCAGCATTTTAAAATAATTTTCTGGTACACTTTGCTACTGAAGCTATAACCTAAAAGAGCAAGTGAACTTTCAGCACTTATCTTTTATTCTCACTTACATTCCGATAAAAAAAGTAAAATATTCTTACTTGTCCCCGTATTCTGATGTCAATAGCAAGGGTGACCAATTTAGCTGATAAATAGGAGTTTCAGACACCACGAGCTCCAGTCCGGAAGTGCATTTTCAACCTCTTTTCATGCAGCAACTTGGTTTTTGGTCGTGACTCGAGGGAGGTGAAGGGAAGAGATGAGAAACAGACTTTGCATCAAGTTTAATGAACATTTAGTCTATTTTCTTCCATTAAAATTTCCTAGTGGTGAATGGCAGCAGCTGCTACAGAAAGGAAGGATGCGCATGCTATTCAACTTGTGTTTGTTTCTCCTGTTCTATCAACAAAACCTCTACCCACAAAATTGACTTAAAGTGTGAGAAGTTTTGTGAGTTTACCTGGCATACAGAGAATACAGAATTCCTAAAATGATCAGCCTTCTGGTAATCTGATTTTATATGACAGTTCACAATTGCCCTCTCTATCTCTGGCTTTCCCCACCATTTTAGGCATTCAGCTTAACTTATTTTTATTAATAATAATATTATCCAGTATTTTTATAGGGTCAACATATTACGCAGGGCTTTATAGTCTATAGTCATGTTACTAACTCATTGACAAGTGTGGAGAACTGAGTAAATGTTTAAAAATGGCCACTAACGAGTGAAACACACATCACTGAACATAATTAGCAATCTCCCCAGAGTATTTGTATGTTTTGCAAACACAACCTAATGATTTTTTTAACCAAAATAGAAAATAGAAGTAGTTTAGTAACACAATATAAACTATTAAGCTATGTGCAGCTCATCCTATGTAGCCTAAGTGGTTGCATTTGTTAATTCATGGTCATTTATATGTTGCCATAATTATTTACAATATTTTTTAATACCAAGACACCCAGAGCTGACATATATCAAAGACTTTTTGCAAGAATGGGAATGCAAAGATGAATTATTATTTATCTTTATTAATCAAACTATGATTGATTGTGTGTACGAAGTGAAAAACAATGTTTGTATTTCTGAAGATTTGCTGCAAATAAGGTAAGTTCAGATAAGCAGCCTTTTTTATTAATGATGGTTTAGAACTCTGTGCACCATTTAATGTTTAAAGTCAGCCTACCACCATGAGATTAAGCTGCCATTGATGAACTAATTCTAAAAATGCTAATTGCTTGCATATAACATTGTCTTTTGGTTTCAGTAGCTTGAGGCAGACACCTAAAATAAGGATTCAGCTATTTATGGGCCAAGTTTAGTGGCTATTTGCCAAACATGTGAGTTGCTTGCTTTACTATGGGTCAAAAAATCTTAAAGGCAAAGAATCAGTACTCCAACCAAGCAAAGCATATTTTGAACAACCTGGTTATCATTGGCAGTCGTAAAGGTCAGCTTTAAATTTTTTGCACCTTCGGTTGTACAAACAAGTCCTTTTCACTTATACATGCTTCATTCACCATTTTGAAAGTGCTGTTCTCTCCTTCTGATTCGCTTGATGTGAAGGTAGTTTTTGGCTGATCTCCGATGCTTAGGATTTTGTGATGGGAGCATTATGGTAGTTCTAAAAATACAACAACAAAACACTCACATGATGGTTGATGTGTAACATTGAGACAAGGTTACCTCCTCTGAAATATTGCCAAGATTTAACTTTGCCAGAAGAATTGTGTCTAGGACACATTACTGATTAATATGCTGTAGGTGACTGGGGCAAGAGAATCACTAAATATGATTCTCAGAAGAGTGAAAGTCACTGAAACAAACATTGATTTGTCCTTGTTGGCCGCCCTAGCAGAGCCCTGTTTACACTTTGTTCTAAACATTGACTAAAACGTTTAGCAATATTAAAGTACCAATTAAGCAAACTCCTTCAAAGCCAGGTCTTGATGCACCCTGTTATTATTCAGTTCATATTTTAATCAAGCTGAGAGATCTGTGTCCTTTTAATATTTGTAATGGTTATTTTAGGCGCTTGAAGATTTAGGTGTCTGTTATTTTTTTTAATTGAAAAAATGTATATTTTATTTCTCCTAGGAGATGATGATGTTCTTCGTCCTCCTCATGATATAAGCACAGGACTAGAAGAAGTCATGGAGCAGCTTAACAACTCCTTTCCTACAGCAAGAGGTAAGGACAGCCAGCAAGGAAAAGGTTTTAGGAATGCCACAATCTCAAATTCATCAGAATAATTGATTACTTTTAGAAATTGTTTACCTTACAAATAGCTACTAAACTTATCCTGGAGAAAGCTTAATCATTGCACTATTTTTAGAGGCTTGTAATGGCAGAACTTTGGTTGTTTTTTTTGTTTTTTGTTTTTTTAAATGTCCTTTATACATAACTTCCCAGTGTTTTCTGCACAGTCATGTGAAGTCTTCAGGCCATCTTCCTCCCCAGTTTTCAACACTGCACAGGAAGCAGCTCTGATGTTATGTCATTAGCTCTGATATCTGCATTACTGGGAGTGCAGAAAGTGGGGTAAATACTGGGTGTCCTTCAACCTGAAAGAGAACTGACAGCGGAGCAGTGAATTTGTAGGGGGCAGTTTTCACGATAACCAAGCAATTTGCAATTCAAGCTCACTTTTTTATTTATTTTTTTTTTTTTTTTAATATAAATTGTACTGTGCATTGTACAGGTTTCAAACATGTTATACCATTTTAACTCTTGTGTGTGCCTTACAAGAGAACCCTTAATACCACTTTTTTTATTTGAGTTTTAATAAAGTGTATTCTATATTGTGATGTTTTGAAAACAACCTTTAAACAGTGAGTGATCATAAACCCTGAAAAAGCTGAACAAAGAAAATTCCATTGCTGACACTCTCATTAATAAGTCACTGGGCATTAAAGGGCAGGAATTATGTTATTTTCCATGCGAAGGAGAGGGTCAGAGGGCTTGTGAAGAAAGAAAGTAAAGTAAAACAATAACCCTACATTCACTCTGATCATATGTTCCCTATTTGTTTAAAGGTTTCTTTAGCTAAAAGGTTCAGTTCACCTCTTCCTTTTTTTTCTAGTTTTGTGGAATTCCTATTTGTTCTCCAGTATTCCAATTTATTTTTTTTACTCAATTTAGTTGAAATTGTGTTTTTTCTTATCGTATAACCTTCAATAAACCCTTATATTTGATCTGGAATACCTCATACAGCAGGTATAGAAACATTATCAAAGCATACTTTTCATATCACTGTATAGCTTTTCTAAAGCTGCCCTTGGCTACTGTAGTTTAGCTTGTTTTCAGAAGGCAAATGGTTTTCCTTTTGCTCTATTTTTCTTTGGAATCAAGGAGGATAGCACAGTAGGACTAGAAAAGTTACCATTGTTCTGAGATCAGCATGCACATAAATGTTTTACCCTTAGTAATCATTCAGACCTTGCTTTAAATGTTCAAAATGTGCTCCATATGAATAGAGTCTTAAGTCTGACTGATTGCTCTAAATGTCATAGATTCTTTCCAGTTTTCATACAATATTTCTGTTAACCAATTTTAACAGCCCCAAGACCTGCCAGTCGCCAAAACATGAAAACCATTTACTGGTTAGATTTTAAAATAATCTAACCTAAACAGTATTTTGCATAAAAATTTGAAACAGAAAGTACATCTTTCCATTCCAAAATTTTATGTTCTAGGACATAACTGGCCCTTAGCAAGTTCCGGCCTTAGATGTCAAACAACACATAATAAATTCCACTGTGTTATTATTTACCAAAAATAAAGCCAAAATAGTGAAGCCATGTGTGAAAAAATAACCGCACCCCATGATTTAATAGCTTGTAGTGCTGCTTTTAGTTCTCATTTACTGCATGACTTTACCAGTCTACCATATCATTGTGGTGAAATTTTAGCCCACTATTCATTCCTGGAGACAATGACCAAAGTTAATAGAAAGTTTAAATCTTCCTAGTGGAAACATGGCCAGCAAAAGACAAGGATCTAGTTATAAAGCAGTGAATCTGACATTCCCTGGTTGAGAATCAATTCATTTCAGTTAAACACACAGGCCTGGAAATTTTCCACCAGAGAATTTTTGCAGGGAATGTTGGATGCACTGCTGCATAGGTACACCCTAAAGTTTTATATTAGAATATCAAGGCCACGTTTCATAATGTGGTTTTAGGAAGAATCACCTTTCCTTGTCCCAGAAAGATCTCTTAGATGGGTGTTTAGATGCTGCTGTCTATCAGATATTTCCTAAATAATAGGAGTATTTATTAACAGGAGTAATAGGAGAACATTGCTATTAATGTTGGTCCTCCATATTCTTCTATGCAAGGTCCAGGGTCTCTGTAGCACACCACACAATTACATCTGCTACAGCTGACTATTGCAGCTGTTGTGTTAAATCAAAACAGATGTCAAAGCCAGAGGTCTGCTGTTTAGGGGAAATATGTGATTAAACACCACCTCAATCTTTTTTTTTAACCCTGACAGATATAAAAACTATTTGGTTAAAGTAAAACTGTGTACAAGTAGCTAAATGGAATATTGAAATATACATTTGTGGACTGGTTTTCACGTAGCTGTGTTGATTCAGTCCTAAAATCCTTCCAGGTTCTATGCAATATATTTTCCCTAGTGAAGGTAATATGACCAAAGATGTGATTTGGATATTGAAAGAACAGCAGTGCATGGATTATCTCTGTATTCCCTATTTTTTGGGTTTACAGCACGGTGCAATATAGCCTATACTCAATTGTTTGTGCTGATCTTTACTGTATGCTAGTACATACATGGATTACTGGTAATTTATCTTTAGTTATTTGTAATTTAATGATGCATATCTGGAACATAGGGGTTCTATATCTGCATGAATATTATTATAGGCATAAAAAATGGTAATATTGTTAATAGTGTTAACATTAATATCCAGCTTTTGTACTGAATAAGAGTTTAAAGACCTGTTGATTGGAGACAATGTGAGTTGATATAAACTCTTCACTGAAATTAAGCTTTCCATTACCGTGTAACTTTTTAATCAACTTTAATTTATTAAGCTGCAACCACTTAATTTTAATTTACTATGTAATTTAGTTAATTTCAGTTATTTTTTTTTCTTTTCTATTTTGTTTTTACCATATATAATAAATGCAATGTATTCACCCAAAGAAGTTGCTTTGTATACTAGGTGGTCAGGAACCAAGTCTGTCTGTTATGGGTCAGCGACTTTCATCTCACAAGCACTACTGTACATTGGTCATCTTGATTTTTTTTTTTTTTAATTAGATGTTGGCTTGGATTATTAGCTATTATTTATTATATGCCATAAACTACAGTAGATGCCTCTATCACAGTTTCATGATCACTATATATAATATAATAATAAAAAAACTTTTTGATCATATAGACCTCCAGGATATCATTGGATGGTCTCTTGTTTAACACCACTGTTCTGTAACCAGAACAATATTTATTAGTATTTATCGATTTTTGCATTCAAGGAAAATGTATTTTCTGATGGTGATATATATCCATCTGTCTTGTTTCCTTTCTCTTTCACTTGACCTGTCTTTTTCCCTGTCTGTGATGGCAAATATTTGTTTTCAGAGCATGATATTATATGTGATATTTATTACTGGTTATCTTCTCTTTCTTTCCTTTTCTTTTTTTCCCATCTCTCCTTCTTCTCCTTACAAAAGGAAGAAATGTCCCTGGAAAGCAAATGAGAGAGGTTAGTGAGAGCTGGGCTTGCTGCCATCCAGCTTGTGTCTGTCACATTTCACATCCTATGTCTGGCATTTGTGCAGCTACCAGTCTCTTTAGCAGAGTGCCTCTTACAAACGTTCTGTAACATGCCAACATTTACTACCTCTCATCAACTGTTAGTAGGACAGCAGCAAGCCAGTGGAAAGGTTCCAGCATATTACATACTTTTGCCCAGGATGAATTGAGCTGTAACTAAAATGCCCTTTTTTTTAGTTATTCTGCTTGTGTCTAAACATAATAAATCTGATTCCTTGTAAGTTAGTATAGTTCTAGTGTTTAAATAATACATATTTGCTGTTTATCACTACAGCATTTTACAATAATGTTTATTTTAATTGCTATTGATGTATCATAGTTTGACCCTTTTATATAGAGCTGTAGTTTATTATGAACAAAATGATATATAGAACCAGGTAATTTCCTAAATGAAAAAAATTGTGGGGAAAAATAGTAAACGAAACACAAACTTTTAAGCCATTTGTGTAATTCAAGTGGGGATATCCTTTAAGGTGGTGCTACTAGCACCGAGGGTCCTAGTAAGGTTCTTTTAAGCTGTTGGGCAGCTCTGAATGAGCTAATGCCTAAGACCATTGATATGTTCACATTTGGGTAAATCAGAAATTGCTGTTTAAAAGTGTTGAGAGGTCTGACATGTTGTAATTAACCCTTATTTGCGTCATCAACAATTGACTGTGGTTGTTTTTCTTATTTGGTGTTTACTACACTTCCGTCATTCTGAAAGTTCTAAGAATGTGTGTTTTGTATATTTGCATGAAATTGTGTCAACCTAATCCAGCCCTTTTATGTTTACCACACTGTTTATTCTACTAGATACCAACATATAATTATAAAATCTAAATATACATGACATTTAAACTTGTATAATCATGGGATCAATATGGTGTGTTTTTAAATCAACAAGTGTAGTTTATTTTGCACTGCCTAATAAATGTACATCTATTAAATCCATGCTAACAATATAGGTTATATTCGGCTACGCTGTTTTATGCTGTAGCTTATAGGTATAAATTCTTTAGCCAGAAATATCATCCATATAAGTTCTGACATTCCACAATCAGGTTTGGATGAAGTTGCCTTATTGGGAAAGTATTGGACGGTGTCCAGTACACACTTACCATTGTACCATCAAATTTTGCTCCTCCTTCTGACCAAACAAGTATTTTACACTTGTTCCACATGGTAGTTTAGAATTACTATGAGGATATTTATTATAATGGTTTGGTCATAGAGGAGCATTTATTACTTTGTCATATTTGAATTTGCCAGTATTGGGATATAGTGAAGGAGTGTGGTATGTCCAGAGCTCTCTTGGTATCCACACTTTAAGCTAACTATTCACTTGTATATACGTTATACAAGAACTGTGTACATACTTTTATGAGCTTCTTAGTCATTCAGTATCTATGAAGTAGGAAATGTTGTCATTTCTAAGTTGTCACAGTTTCTCAGACAGATTGTTAGATTCACTTTTAATATTCTAATGTGGCTTATAACCAGAATATGTATTGGTGACAATTGAGTTTACCGTCATTCTTTATTAGCTTGTTTACAAGTTTACAAGATGTGTAAACTAAAACTAAGAAAATAAAGTTTTATCTGGTACTTCTATAACAAGAAAACTAGGGAAATGTTCAAATGGCTTTCATTAGTTACCTTGTACTGAATGGGTGTATGGAGAAGTGCTTACAACTTTTTTTATCTTACACTTAATTATAGCGATTTAATGTAGACTAGCTTTTAAAGCACTTTAAATAGCATAATGCAGTGCAACAAATCTGTCATTGACTTTCACTCTTCCTAATGTGCTCAATAGATTTCTGAGCATAGTCATATAGACAGAAATTTAGCACTCAGAAAAATGTGTTTTCCATGTTTAAAAGCAAGGGAATAGAACTTAGATTTAGAATATTTTATGGCCATAATAAGGATTATAACTGTGATATGGGCTAGGCTTAAAATGCGATCATGCTAAAACCAATCCATTTCCCAGCAACTGTTCTTCATCTTCAGGTCACTTCTACCATGCCACTGTGGGCAAATTAACTATGCAACTGTATAGTTTGGCTAGTTAAGTATTAGATATACGAGTGAACTTTACAAAGCAAACAAAAAGGAAACTCTACTATTTTTACTCCCATGCATAATGGATAGTGTGAGATCTCAATTATTTTGTCAGTAGACACCCTCTTTATTAGTTAAAAAAAAAAAAAAAAAAAAGTTTGTACTTGAACTTTCTTTTGAATGATCTTCTATGAAGGGTTCGGTGGAAAAATTAATGATAAATTTACATATCAAACATGAGAACACTATTAAAACAGTCTGTAGTAGGGGAGTAAGGGACACTGTAGTAAGGGAGACTGTGCATACAATGCATACAAAATCATACGTATACAGAATTTATTAAACTGTATGTGCTTAACTGACGTCTGTATTGCTTTTGTGCTTAGTTTATCTTTTGGCACACACTAGTTAAAGTGTTGTCTTCTAGAACTAACTTGGTAACAAGTTCTTTTGGCCTTCATTTGCTTGCTTGCTTGATAAAGAAGAGTATCTTCATTTTACATGCTGACATTTATTGTTTAAACATTTCACCTGACATAAGATTAAACGAAAGGTAATTAGGAGTTATAGGAAACAATCTTTGTGAGCATCTCCCCTTGAAATAGCCTGGGTCTACCACTGAGAAGTAGGTTTAGGGGAAAGGAAAAAAGTAAATGGTGTTAAGAGATATTAAATCGTCACCAAAGTTTGGAGCTCTACATTTTGTATTACCCCTGTAATTTTACCACTGAATTATTATAAGACAACTACCAGAGATGTCGGGTTCTATTTCAGTACTAGCCAACTCATTCATGACACCCCTACACCAAGCCCTTGATACATATAGTCTGCATTATGACTTGTTGAGGACCTAAAGGACCTTTTGTCACTCCATTATATACTGAAGTGGTGGTAAAACCTTTTAAATATTTGTATTTTTTAAAATGTTTAGATCTTTCCCTAATGGTTATTATGTTGCTTTTTCTTTTTTAGGAAACCATGTAGGAAATCTCTTTCACATGGCTGATGATTTGGGAAGAGCGATGGAAACTTTAGTCACAGTCATGACTGACGACGAGGTGTTAGAGTAACAACTCCCTACGCACCGCATGTGTTTTTTTTATATAACTATCTTCGTACAACAACAAAAAAGGGGGATTAGACTGTAAGAGTTTACAAGAAAATATCTATATTTTTGTGAAGGGTAGTGGTACTATACTGTAGATTTCAGTAGTTTCTTAAGTCTGTTATTGTTTTGGTAACAATGGCAGGTTTTAAATGTCTATGCAATTGTACAAAACCAATAAGAAAACTACATGTAAAATCTTGATAGCTTAAAAAAATCTTGCCATTTCTTTTTACAGAGGGTAATTTTGGGTTGTTTAAAAAAATTTATATCAGTTATAAAGAAAGATTGTAAACTAAAGTGTGCTTTATAAAAAATTAATTTGTTTATAAAAAAATCCCTTTGAAAAAGGAAAAAAAAACAGTGCATTGTTTAGAATTGCCATGGCTTTGTAACTGTATATCAACAATATTCATATTAAGTGTCATTTTACTTTCTTGTGTGACAAAAAACATCTGTTATAGCACCAAATACAAAATGGACTTTGTGTTCTACAGACGCTTGTTATTTGGCAAACAATGGAATTTGGGGGAAGAGATTCTGTATTCTTTTCATTGACACAAGAAGCATATAGGTCAGCGATGGGAACTCTGACCTAGAGTACACATTTTTAATTAATGGGAACGTCTGCCAAACGGTACAAACCATTCATAGAATCAAAAGGATAAGTTACTAATCTAATGTACTTTTATAGGAGCCCACTCTAACACAACTGTATTGTTTAAGGTTGTAGCTCACAGCTTACTGTGAACACTATTGAGCCCTATGGGCAAGGTTTTTATATTTTTATAAACTATGTAACATAAATATGTTTTAGATATGTACCAGCAGCCAGTTAGCAATTGCATTATTTTTATCTGAATGAATTTAGCCAGAGCTGTCTAAAACCAGATAGCCCTCACATGGGTACTGTCCTAACTCTGGCCTTTAATCACTTAATGCCAAGCAATGATTGTGTTGTAAATACATCAGGTTTTTGCAGTTTAATGTAGTCAGACTTGTGAAAAACGATCTGACTACCTTCTAGGGGTTGCTTTTAACCACTGTATGTACTGCATTATTAAATGCAGGCTTCGGATTAACCTTGTGATAATGAGAAGGTGACAAAAGAATAAAGTGATGTAACTCTTTGGATAATACTGCTAAATTTTAAACACAAAACTGAATGCAATTGCTAATGGCAGACATGGTACTTGATACTGTCCTTTTTAGGTTACAACAAAATCATCATGTCATATGTGCCAGAGCAAACCTTATAGTATACCTAACAGCAAAACTTTTTTTTTTAAAGATTTGGATAAAGTGGAGTTAGAGAAATTTAGGTTTCCATCACAAAAGGAATTGAGGAAAAATCTTCCAGTGGGCACACTTATTTTGGTAACAACTGTCTAAGTGGGGATTTCCCTTACATTGGAAAGATATCCAGTCCCTTTCAGTTGAGCCTACAGGGCAGGAAATGATGGGAAATCACCATTATAAGACACTCCTGTGTACACTGACTGTGATAATAACCCTTCTCTGCTTTATCCAAAATGAAAAGGAAAAATTGGTATTAGTTACACTTTTATATGTTTTTACCATAATACCCATCAAGGAAATATAGGTGGACAACAAAAAGTGGTGCTGGACTACCTAAAGTGATATTGCAGTAGCTGGTTGAGTAATGCCATTTTAATTATTCTTTTTTACTACTTCTGTGTAAAATTAGTTTCAACTAGATTACCTTTTGACATCTGGAGTAGCTAGCATTTTAAAGAGATACTTCATTTAAACTGTGGTAATATATACATGTTCTGTTCAGGATATGTCCTTAACTAATGCGTGCAGTTAAGCAATAATTGTTTGGGCCAGTAATTGGTGTGTATGTGGTCTAATGTCCAGTTCTCATACCAGAACTGTGTAGATTAAAACATTTATATGGGGGGCCAGCAAGTGCAGTCCGTCACAAGTTCCCTAAAATTTAAACCAGTTTTGGTAAATGTCTCCTTAGGTGGTTGGTTCAGCCAATAAGGAAAATATCTCCAAGTTAGCTTTTACGCGACTGTAGAGTTTATATGTGAGGCTATGCGCTGCATTCCCATAAGTGTGGCTTATTCCCATGCCGATAAAAACAATTTGTTCTTCAAACCTACCATATAGGATCATGGTTGTTCTGCTGCCTTGCTTCCAGGGGTCACTGTAAATGCTCAGGCGAATTACTGGTACCTTTATGATAGGGTTCCTTTCAAACTAAACTGCACTTAAAAGCACTTCATGCAGTTTTAAACCTGTTGTAAAAACACCATTATGTTCTACCCACATTACCACAAAGATATGTATTAGGCCAACTCGATATGCTGAGGCTTCCAGACTTCTGTAAAGTGTACAGGATGCCTGTTCAGTTCATTAGGGGTTTATGAATTTAAAAAAATGCTTAAACGAACATTTCTTGTTGTATGTTGATGTAATAACTATGGCAACAAGAAATATTCTTTATATTTTTTTTTACATAAACCTCATATTCTCTAACTTGAACATGGTTACCACAGTGTGGATGTGGAATTCCCAAAGCTAGATACAAAATCTTGAACAAAAAATGCTGTACAGAAAACATGTTTATTTGGACCACAAAGCTTAAACTTTTTGTGCCAACCATTCGGTCTCAATTCAACCTGGACTTAATAAAAATCTGGTGCTTCAGGTTGTTCATACAAGTCCTCAACAGTAACTTGTATACTATTTTGAAATAGAAACGTTAATTTATCATTAAGGTATTTTTCAGGAATTCTATATGAGCCCTGTAGCAGTCAAACACTATACAGTGATGGACTTTAAGATAATAAAAAGGTACTGGTTATTTAAAAATGTGGTTCCGTACCCATGTCTCGGTAACCCTTGAATTTGTGTGTCTATCAAATCTGCACACTGGCACTTTGAAATATAGTATGCAGTCTATGGTGTTTGTACAAAAGTTAAAAATATAAGGCCAGTGACTGAATCATCTGTCTGTCTCCTCTGCTGGTAATAGAGTCATTGTCAGTGGCTAACTGACTAATTACCAAGAACACCAATGCCACTTAAACGGAAAGAAGGTGACTGCTGCTTTCCAGCACCAAAAATTGTAGCCATTTTCTTATTTTGTCCTGTCATGCGAACAGTGGAACAGTTGTGAAGTGAATTGCTTTAACAGAGTTCCCAGAAATGATAGCTCTCAAGTAAAAGCAATCAACGGAATCCATTTTCACTAAATGTGTTCTCAGCTTCCCATCAGAATTTAGATCAGCTGAATTTCAACATGTCAACAGTCTGAAACAGGGTAGAAAAGCTACAACTGTGTGCTTATCTTTAACAGTCCACACATCCATGTGTAAAAAGAAAACCTCATGTCTTAGATGCTTCCATCAGTTGCACTGTTCTGTTAACAGGTTATACAACCTTAATGGCTGATTGATCGTAGCATTGTGTGTGTGTGTGTGTGTACGTATGTGGGCATTTTATCCCATCTGGAACCTTCTAATATGGGACATTCTCTGCCTTGCCTGTATCGTATTGTTATATTATACGGGATGATGTGCTAAGGACAACCCAATAGTCTTTTAAAATTTGTTTCATTTTGTGTTTGTTTTCAGACATGGCTAACCATGTTGCATCTACCTCACTATGGTTTTGTGGTGTTTCTGAACATGTCAACAAAACATGAAACATTGCCACTATATCCATTGTGTAAGCACCCATTTTAATCTACCCTTCTGTTAATGTTGATGTACTATTGAATTATTAAAAGTGTGATCCCCAGCCAGAGTGAACTACTGATAAATTTGACTATTTTTACATTTGTCTTTTTTCAGATTTTTTTTTTATATATATATATTATGTTGATCTTTCCTTTAGCTGAAATGTTCTCATCACCTAATTTTTGCTCATATTTTAGAATGATAAAGTAATAAACACTCATTTGCAAATAAGTATGCGTGTACTATAAAGTACATAAGTCCTACTTTTATAGTCCATGGTAAAAAAATAAATAGTTCAGCAGTATAATTTATTGAAAAAAGGAGAGAGAAGTGGATAATAAAAAATAAAGTTTTTCCTTAGCTGGATGTTCACACTCCATGCTCATATGTTTTGGAGAACAATTCAAAAGAGTTAAATCATCTAATAATTACATTTAAAGCCCTATTCACGTGGCTGGCCTCTGTGCAGTCTTAGCAGCTTTTGCTGCTTGGCGGGTTTGTGATGCTAGTGGGAAATTTATCGGTCTGGCTGACCATGCAGAGCTGCAAGATATCAGAGCTCGGTGTCCTGGGACCTGAACTGTAGCAGATAAGGAGAACACTCCACAAACTAGATTATAAATCACACGTGGTTTGACTTCATTTTCCACTTAAAAATATATTTTGATTGAGTAGACATTTAGAGCATTTGATAATATGTGAATCCAAGCCTTTATATATGTGTAGATTTTTCACTTGCTGGTCATTCCCAGGATGTAATAAGCAAAGGTAAAGGCGGTGTTAGATGGTTATTGCTGGATTTTAAGACTAAATTGCATAGTTGATTTTCCTATACTACTAAGCAATTAAAACCCTTGATTTCTATGTGCTGCAAATGAGGCCATTACCTAAATCACTACTGTAGTTTAACCTAAACTCTGGAAGTGCTATCATCATTGGATTTACTTTTACCACTATACTAAGGCTCGTAATAAAACATTGCTTAGTGCTGTGATGTGCAATCAGCCTCGCTAAACATTTCAGCAATCTGCCTTAAGCAGATTAAGTAAAGATGAGCTGCAGTTAGTTGCTTATTGCTTGCTACTTGATTAAATAAAAGGCATGTATAACATGCTTTACATGATTGAAAAAAAGTGAGGGAGTTTTAATATGGGATATTAAATACCACAAGCAATAATGAGATCGATGCAGTGTTCAGACACAGGATGACACAATTTGACGAGGTACGAAACACCACGGGGACATTGTAATAAATCACACCTTATCAGTATATGATAAGTGATGCAGTGACTGCATATACCTCTACACACTGTTCACTTGTGGTGTATACACTGGTATAGAACACAAAGCAAATGTCTTAAACCTAGGGTAATATGACACAATATTACCACTTAGTTGCCACTCTTGGCATTTAGTGAGAAAGTGGCTGCCCACTACCTTACAACTCAAACCTTTGGCCTCTTACTCAAAACGTACCTGGGTAAAGGGGCATATGGATAAAGACTATATTGCACATTCATAGTCATATGTATACCAAACAACCAAAATATTAGGGCCACCTTAGATACGTAGATGCTTTCAGATGTAGAAGGGGGGCAGCTGTGTAGCCTCATAGGCAGCTAACAAAGATGCACTGTGTGTTCGGATACCATTATTTAGTGGCCAGTAATTTTTTTTCTGCATTTTTTGCTTCTGTTGACACATACATCAATCAGCCTTTTCGTACCCATTACTCTTGTCACCAGGTTTACCAGTTGTCCTTCTTTGGACCACATTTCCCATCTTGTCTTAACCAGCCACTTCCAGCCAAAAGCATTTTTTTTATTTTGACTAGAATTAGGACTTACAGGCGCTGCTATTCTTTTATTGCTTTATGTGACTTTGGTGTCAGACAGAGCAATGATGAAGAAGAATGTTCACATCCTATTTCACACACAACAGTAAAATTGCTTTCAGTAGGGTGAGTAAAAGTTTTATAAAAAAAAAGAACTTTCTGTATTCAATAGTCTGTCCACCCATTGGGTAGATTTCCTCTTTCTGCCCATGTAATGGTTGCCAGAAGAGCAGGAATAAAGCTCAGATTTTTGTGATTACCTTTCAAACCTTTTCTGATCTCTATCTAAAACAAAGCTAAACTCCAGCCAAACTCTTCTTAACAATTTTTCTACTATGTTTTCCTATGGTTTGCCCTGCTTAACATTGTCATGGTAATCTATTTTCTAACTCCCTTTGCCATCTTTGTACTTTTCCAGATCCCTGTATCCTTTTAATTGTCTTGGATAGAGGCTTTGAGTTCTTTTAAATAAAGTGTTCAAAGGGATAGTTTTCTTCATAGACATTTTCCATCTTTGATGAAAGAATACATCCAGCTAAATTGAACTAAAAAAATCACTAAAAGATATAAAAATAGAAAGGGGAACAAAGCATTAACACTTTAGTAAAGTAATTTTGCATTCACCATTGACTGTTCAATCTGTACTGTTCTGCAGTGACTGGCATGTAAGCAGGTGCATTGTACTACTGATGTATGCCGTATATAATAATATGTATTAGATTTATTTAAGTGCTCACAGGTTACAGCAGGGACACACTAGCTCTTTAATTTATGTAGCTATCTGACAGGGTTTTTTGTTTTTTTGCTTATTCTTCTGTACCATTGTAATGTATTTCGTATAGGTATTTTTACATTGTTAGTGTATTAAACTTTTAGGGTAACCCAGCTAAAAGGAGCTAATTGGAAGCAGTAATGTGACTACTGTGTTCACCAAGCTGTTATATTAATTCTAGGTCTTCTAGGTTCAGCTTCTTGAACCTAAAACTATAGTATTCTTTCCGAAAAGTACACAATTCTGGTATTGAATTAAATATAAGGAATATTAGGTGAATAGGAACAATGTTTTAAAAACTTTAAAAGCCATGTAAAAGATCAGTATGTTTAGTGACCATCAGTAACCATGACAAACAAACAGAAAAAAGTGAAGACTAGATTCTATTTAATTGTCAAACCAAGAGAATGTCCACATGTAGGAAGTTGCAGGACAACGGGGCAGAGAGAAGCCTTTACATTTTTTTTTTTATTTACTTTGCAGGCACAAAGGCTTACTTTAGTTACTTTAAAAGAAATACAGGTTAAACTACTGGTATAGTGGTGCTTTAAATGAGCTGGTACTGCCAGAAGAGTGTCACTTTCCATGTCCCAACCTGCAGCACTGAAGGGATAGATATTGTGCTGCTAAAAAAAGAATTCGTTTTAAGCATATATAAAATCACAGCCTTTAGATCACCAACCTTGGTAAACATGCAGCCAGTTAGGTCTGTTAAGGCTGAATTCCCATCTTGCATACTTGTTTTAGGTCAGTAACTCTTTAGGTATTGGTCCCAGGATCAGTATGACAACCCAAGAGCCTGCATCTCTTTAAAGCAAAAATGTAATGGCAAATTCTCTTTAGCAATCTGCCTCATGAGATTATCCCTCCACAGACAGACATTTGTACACAAACACCCAAATAAGTATTACCTTCCATTTTGAAATACCCGCTCAAGCTTACCTCAATTTCTTTAAAGCTATTTTTATTTGTCCTTGAAGTCTACCATTATTTACAGTGCTTTTATACTAATTTCTATTTTATTTAACATTACACTAGGCAAAAGTAGGGTAAGTTTTGTTACAAAACAAATACTGTTGTCTCTGGGCTTTCCTTTGCACTGATTCTTGTTTCTTTTTTTATGTGCATCAAAGCTTTATTTTTCAAAGGGATCACCTCGTTCTTCCCAAACAAATTTAGCCTATTGCTAGCTTCATGCAACGGTTGTCCTCTCATTTCAGAGATTGGAGTGTGTGTGTGCCAGACTTGTTTTCAAATATAAAGGAATTTGCACGGTTTGTTTTATTCATTTTGGTTTTATCTATTATGCATTAGTTTTGGTGTGTGTCTCAGATATATATTTCTATACTTATTAAAAAAGGAGAAGCTTTATTGCTGCTTTGAACATTATTTAGAAATATTGTTTTAAAAAGAAAGTATTATATTGCAAAAATTTACTCCATGTTAATACATAACATTGACATTTGGCATGGTCTGTCATCATTTATTCCATCTTAAGAGATTGTGTTTTAACCACCAACACTGTCAAAATTTTACTAATTATTTTTATATGCATCTTTGTTTTACTCCTGCATTTTCACTACATATCAAGTTCACCAAAAATATGCCTTACTATTGTATTATATAATGCTTTACTCTGTATATCAATAAAGCACGCAATTATGTTACTTATAAATAAATGCCTACTCTTTCTTTTATGATATATAGAATTTATTATATGTGAGAATGGTTATGAACAAGTGATACGCAAGCATTTCAGAGGGGCTGCTTGTAAATCTTATTAGGTTTCCAAGCCCAGGTTAAAAAGAAAAGAAAAAAAAGTCTACTATGAGCAAAAACTTTTATTTTCCCACTGTCCCATTATTCAGTTTCCACTATATCCTAAACACACACAACATGGGACCCAATTCTGTACATATGGTGGTAGTGCATATGAACAATCTAAAAACCTGTTTATTATTTCTTACTGGGGAAAAAGTGCCCCAACCATTTTCTCATTAGTTTTTTTTAGTTTTTTATTTAAAACCAAACATCTTTTTATACTTTTTTTCTTTTAGAATTTTAAGGCTTCATAGAAACAAATACAAAAAATGTAGTATTGATGCAGTTGTTCTTGCTTAAGTAAGACATTAATGAAGTCAATTTGTTTACCAATATCCTCACAGATTACCTACATTCTAAATGTTATGTTTAGCACAACAGCCACGTAAAAATCTACTTACAGAGCCCAAGTGCAGACATTTGTGCCAGTTTATGCCATCAGAGCAGATCTTTGCATCAAAATCTTTAAATCTGGATCTTGTCATGG
This sequence comes from Pyxicephalus adspersus, assembly GCF_032062135.1. Classification (NCBI taxonomy): domain Eukaryota; kingdom Metazoa; phylum Chordata; class Amphibia; order Anura; family Pyxicephalidae; genus Pyxicephalus; species Pyxicephalus adspersus. Next base: position 72,589,178 of record NC_092858.1, on the reverse strand, counting down.
CATATGTTTATCGCCAATTATTTGATAACTAATATAAAAAGAATTGGTGTTAGAGGAAAACCTTAACAAGTACCTTTATGAATAGAAATTGAATAGGCTTTTTATATACTTTAATGGAAACAATTACAGACGGTATATTATAATAAAATGTTAATACAGTGTTAAATTTAGGTACAAGTTTATATTTTTAAAACTTCATAGCTTAAATGTCTTTGAAGATCTAGGAGTAAAATCATACTTCCTTTAAGCCCTTTTTTATCCCAATCAGATTTAACTAGTGGTAAAAGATCAAGTAATCAACTGATTTTATCTGATGATGAGGGGAAAAACCTTCCTGATGTGGCTGTGAATTTTTGTCCAAACTTTTTCCTTGAGGCAGCAAATATTCCAACTGCTTGGTTTTGGGAGCATAATATATTAAGGAAATGTGATATTTGTGAATGTTACCAACAACCATTGGGAGTCGATTGTTTTTATCTTTTAAAATCTTTTGCACTGCAAATTACCCTTGTTTTGTAGAAACAAATTACGATTCTTGATGAAGATGCGTTGGTTTTTAAGGGAAAGTGAGTTTCTTGGAGTAATTGATTGTCCAAGTTCACAGAATTATGATATTAAAAGGCCATTGTTCTTTTTTTGGGGGGGGAATTAGGACCTTGGGTACTTTGCATCAAGATTTTATTTTTCTCTATATTTGTTGATGTGGCCATAATAAATTGGAAAAACAATATTAAAGTAGTATTCTACAAGAGATGTAAAGTTAAGAAAGAGAGCAAAAACAATGAGAAATGAAAGAAAAAAAAGGTGCCTTAATATTTAACAGAGAATAAAATAATTTATTATAATAATGAACACTTAACTTTTTAAAAATAGTTCTCATGGAGCTGTTTATAGCACAGTTTTTTTTTTTTTTACCAGTGGTGTTGAAAACAAACCTGCTATAGAGGGGAAACTTTCAAGCACTATTTTTATAATAGGCATATATTTTTTAATATATAAATCAATAAAAGTATGATATTCTCATATTGTGACAATAATAAACCATTGAATAGTGTCACTTCAGTATTCAGAGCCCCACTCTCCTTTAGAAGTTGTCTACAATAATGGGAATAATCAGCGCTCACATGCAACAAAGTTTAAGCATCTAAACAAAGTGGGAAATAACATAAACAGACTAAATGAGGCTTAAGAGATGTCAAAAAGAGGTCCTCCTATGTTTAGCTGTTTTTTTTGAGGCAAGAGGCTCCAGACAGTGTATTATAATCAAAAACAATGATGGTATATATAATTCTGTCTAAATAGCTTGATTTTCAGAAATGGAAGAAGATCTGTCAGAACACCTCAAGATTGTGACCCTGGTCCAAATTGGAAAAAGCTGCTTGACTTCAAGTTTTGATGACATAAAAATGTATTCTGTATATAATGTTTAACTGGACTAGGTATTCTAAAAAATATTCTAAAAAAAAAATCAAAATTGGGCTTTGAGAATCTGCAGTTTTGTATTGTGAAAGTTGCAATATCCACAAAAAAGTTGGATGAAGTGAAGTTTCCTACTGCTTGCATGACCAGTTCTTTAGTTTTTAAAAAACAAGTTTTGACAATATTATCCCTGGGCACGCCATCTGGACAAGGATCTGTAAATAGATCCTATATCATGGTCGGGTATATTAAGGAATGAGGGCTTGAAAATGAAAATTACCTGGCTGTAATTCTGATTCTCTGGTTAGAATAGTTCAGTGACTCACCTGGAATTGGTTAGTGGATAAAGGGAGGCAGAATATTTAGTCTGCATATTAATTCCAGGTTAGTGATTTACATGGTGGTCAGTTGACCACTACTGCAGCCACAAACCTAGCATTTTGCAGAAGATGCCTTCCTACCTTTTTCATGACATGCTAATTACCCAAAATATCTTCAAAGAATGAGTGCATTAAGGGATTCATATACCTATCAATATGCACTCCACATCAGGTTTATTACATTACAAACAGAAAAAAACAAGGTGGATTCTCAATAAAAAATCAATATTAAAATAAAAATTGGTTGTTTTTATTTCTTGCAGAATAAAATGTATACAAATATTTTTTTTGCTAAACTATCATAATGGACATTTAGTTGTTACATCATGAATCTATTCAATCTCTTCCAGGGTAGGCATCAACAGGGGTAGATCATACATAAAAAGTGAAAGGTAGGACATTACATTTTCACCAATATATCCACCAAACTGTTGTTATAGTATGCTAGAAACAGATGGTGACTTGAATCATACTGCTAGAATTATTGATACATTTCATGGACAGGCCACTTCCCCAGTATATGCAGTAGTGCATTTTTAAAGAGATTAAGAAAACAAATTATTATCCATATCAATTTCATTCAGGTTTTTAGTAACAATATATCACACTACAATAAACAAATACTGCACAGTCTAAGTCCATGTTAGTGGCAAGAGTCACTTTTATATGAGCCCCACTGCCAACAGCTGTCAGGCGTCCACCCCAGTATCCAAACCACAAAGGAAGAACAGCCAAGTACACATTAAAGGTTCAAAGGAAAGTAAAAAAAAAAAAAATTTTTATTGGTGGTACATAGGCACCCTAGATTGCAATGAGGTGACAATAAATGCTGTTAAATGGTGCTTGGTGTGATTATAGAACCACAAAGGAACTTGTCCACCAAGGAGGAAGTAAGATTAGCTTTCCCCATGCCTCATTGTTTCGTATGGTTGTAAAATAGGTAAATGTTTACCTGATTTTATATAGCAACACTGGCAAAGTAAAACAAATAATCTCAACAAGAACACATGAGAAGAGCATGCAGTAATATGCAGTTTTTCATATTGAAGAATATTGTATTAATATTGTTAGTCTGTACAAATAGGTTACCACTGAAATTTTACTCAGAAGGCTATAGAGAAAGAGGCATAAGATTTTTTCTCAAAATAAAATAAAAAAAAAAAATCTTAGGCCTCTTTCTTTATTATAGGCTTGTTCCAGATTGAATGTTAAGCAAAACCTTTTTGTTTCCATATGAAAATGTTTTTCATATAATGAGAAGGAAAAGCTTTCAAGTTTGGCCTGTGCCTTGGTCTAAGTTTTTAATTTCGGCCCTCTGTGTATTTGAGTTTGACACCCCTGAAGTATACTGTGGAATTAAAGCCCAACTCCAGCCAAAACTTTTTTTTTTATATAGATTAGATCGATTGGGAAAAGGAACAAATGGCAATGGCATGTCAAAACGTATTTAGGAATAATTTCTGTTATAAATGTAGTAGATAGTGCCAAATACAAAAGCACTGGATTTTACACATACATAATTATTATATTGCATACAATGTTGCACTCACAAGTGCTAAAATGGGGAAAGTGAAAGTAGAAACACAGAAATTCAGTGTTTTGTGAACCACCATGTTCTGCCTACCCCATGTTACCTTTGGTAGTGCACCTTCGTATGTTTTTTTACCAATAAACCTGCTGTACTGTGTTGCTTTCGCATTTTTGACTTGTCAGATTTTAAATGCAGTGCTCTTATAGAGATGATTTTAAAGTCACATTGACATTTTTTGAGTTCCAAAAGAAATTTCTATTCTTTTCCTCTTTCATTTGGCACCTGTCAAACTGTCTAGAGGTAAGGAACACTCCCCTAAATGACATGGAGAAAATGAATACATTGAGAGAGTTCTAAGCCTTCCCTGCTCCAACTTTGCAAAAAAAAATGGTGTGATTTAATGTCAGGTACAGCAAATATAGGTGTCCATATTTGTACAGCCTTCAACCTTAGAAAGTTGCTAGAATTGCCCCAAAACCTGAGGAGTATGTAGGGAATGGGACACCCCTTCCTGCACCCTCAATGGAGTAGGCAAGTATTACTTTTGTCGGGCTTGAGCATGAACACTGGGGCTCTCATTTGTTCTTGCTGAGCTAAAAAAAATCACTTTCAATAAGTGTGGGAGTTAAAGGTGAACTACATCTAGCTGTGCTGACTTTCCCCTTTGACAAAGCCAAGATGAAAACTATTCTGCATTGTCCGGTGTGCAATATATTTAGTATGAATAAAATAATATTCATCTTTGACAAGTGGTAATGAAAGATTAACAGCTGTTGTGTAGGCTGGGCTTACATATATTGTCTTAAGTATTTGAACTTAACCTGACCCCCAAACATAATTTTTAAAGCTACACTCCAGGAAAACAGATAAATCAAATACATATATAGGAGTTGGGGTATAAGAAGCATACAGATGAAACTCTCTGCCACTCAACTCGATCTTATTGTTAGCATGTCACTGCAAAACATATTGTCATCTTGTGCTGCTTCTTTCTGCCACTCAGAACTGTATAGGAAATCACAACAGGATAACACCAAGTCAAATTCTGGTTTAAATATTTTTAATTAGACCTGCAAGAATGTTTTTATCTGGCCTTAGTTTAACTTGAACACCACCTCACTCTTAATTCTAAATTACAGCTCTTATCTGTTTATCTAAACCAGGGGTGGGCAAACCTTTTTAGTCAGGGGGCCACAATCTAAAAAACAATTTGCCACGTCAATGGTAGAGTGGGTGGGGTTATGCCATCAAGACGTCCCCTGAATGTCATGATGGGATAACCCCACCCACTGTCCCATCGCAGGCTCTGAGCTTGCGATGGGAGAGTGCACGGGCTGTGTCACTGCACGCAACCCGCCCACTCTCCCATCGCAGGCTCAGATCCAAGGACGTGTTCTACGGCTCTGGCTGTTGCGGCCCCTGACTGGTTCCTTCTCCTGACCCTGCTCGGGGTGGCACCGGCCAGAGCCAAGGAACACCCAAAGGGCGGGAGAAACATCCGCATTGGGCTGTTGTTTGCCTATGTCTGATCTAATCACTGAGTGTTTAAGACACATTCATGTCAAAGGTGGCATTACTGTTCTAAATTCATGAGCAGTGTAACATTATAGTCACATTATCATTGGAAGGTGCATTACATGGATCTTACTGGCAGGCTCTACAGGTAATTGTGAAACTTTGGCACAGGGACTGAAGTAAAACTGTCAGCCAGTGTTATTCAACCATGGTTCCTCCAACGTTTTCCAGGGGTTTCATGAACAATGAGAAATATGGGACGCTCAGATCAGTTTAACTGATACCAGTGATCTGTCTGTAAGGGTGGCATTCTTCCCAATGACCACCATACTAATGTATTGTTAGCTGTGAGTATAGTAAATATACCTGGGGTACTCTGCAGACTTGAAAGTATCGTCAGGGGTTTCCCATGTAAAAAGGTCAGGAAACACTGCTGTCAGTAAAGGTACATTTATCACACCTTTTTAATCAAAAGTCATAGCTCTTTTATAACTATACTGTTAAAACCCAAATTAAACTCCTAAAATAAAGTTTAACACTAACCACTACCCTTTAATGACAAAGATAAGGAATGAAGCAATGAAAACCACTCATTCAATAATCACCATGAAATCATACAAAACAACTTTTGCACTGGCGTGCAATGTGTCAAATCTCCAGTGTGTAAGCCGCCATTGATCCCTAAACAAGCAGAGTTATTTACAAGAATAAGGTCTGCATTGTCAACATGTACTGATAATGCACAGGACTGGGTTTATACGGTATGTATTCTCCCCTAGGCCATCTACCCTGTGCTCCCCCTCCTTCCCCAACACAATCAAAGAACCAACACTAATTTATCAAGACATAAAATAATAAAACAATAGCTGGATTGTGTATCATCTTTATAGAGGCTGAATAAAAAACAATTTAACACAATCACAACCAACACAGAGGCAACATTATTACTGTACAAACACAACCTAGAAACCTCCAGTGTGACGCAATCAGAACCATGCTGACTAAGCACAAACATGTCAACAGAAACTCTCTCAGTACAGACATAACCAGGAAAATGTTTACAAAAAAGACACAGCAGTAATGACACAGAGAGAAAAATATCAACTAGGACATGACCAAAATCATACTGGCACCTGTATTATTTTTACAACAAACTGCAGTGCATAGCATGCGTTTGTCAGTGGATGCATGCACACAGGGGTGCCCCTAGAAATGAATAGGATGTGCATACTATAGTGCAAGCATGCATTGTAACACACAGCAACACATATAACATTGTGGATATATAATAAATAAAAACAGGCATGCTACAATATGTGTGCCAGTTATACATGTCTACCTGTAAAGATGTTCTATTAAATTAAAATAAATTGATAATATTATCACATTATCAATTATTTATATAATTATATAAATAAATATATATAATTTAATATAATAAATATAATAAACAATAATGACAGCAAAATAACATTTTTATTTTCTATTATTAGCAAACGTGTGTCCCTAGGAAAGGAGATGTCTGTCCAGATAGTGGGAGCGCAGACCAGACATGGTTCTTGCAGGTCTTACTTTTTAAGCCAATGGCATTGACCTTCACTCAGTCAGGTCATCCTACCAGGAACAGCCAACAGCTGATTTTCAGAGACACATATCTTTTTAAAGCAAGTGCTGCTGTGTAATACATATCCAGCTTCTCTCCCTTTCAGCACAGAGTATTCGGTTTTGTATGCTGGGAGAAGATGGACTCAGCATCATAATAATAATGCTTTGAAAGGTGGCAATCTCACATGTATTTGCTTATAAACTCTAGGGGTCTGATTTATTAAAGCTCTCCCAGGCTGGAGAGAATACACTTTAATCAGTGAAGCTGAGTGATCCAGCAAACCTAGAATGGATCTGGTCCAAGATTCAAAACATTTGCTAGCAAAAAGCAAATTACTTTTAGGAAATCCATTCCAGGTCTGCTGGATCACCCTGCTTCACTGATGAAAATGTATCCTCTCCAGCCTCTCAGAGTTAAAAGAGTAAAAGATAAAAGAGTGCAGTAATAAACATCCTGGAAGAACATTCCTTTAAATGTCTTTGAAGGAATGCACTTTTCATAAAATAATACAAGGAGTGTGTCCATGTATACCTAATGCAAACACTGACTTTATTTTGGAAATTCCACAAGCTGCAGACTTGACCAAACTTGTAAGTTTGTAGGTCATACCAAAAGCTCACATAATTTACTATCAAATGCCCATATTCAATATTCACAATAAACAAATGCAAAAACCCAATATTTTGGCAATAAATGTGAACATTCAATAATTGAACAAGTATAGAATCATATTTGTCAGGCAGCCAATATTTGGATATCCTACCTGCCATCTGATTTGGGTCGAGCTAGGTATAAAATGGTTGTGACATATAACGATACTTGGCAGCAGGCGATGAGTACCAGGCACTTGTTTAACATGCCCTGCTGCCAGGTAGCTGTGGATATATGCAAATTCACATGCACAGTTTATATCTGTACATTGCCAGCGCTTTACAGAAATTCTAGCCCCCAGCTAATATATGCCAACAAAAAAAAATGTATATTGAAAAAATGAATTAAAAAAAACATGTTTCCCACGGAAGGCTTTATGAATATTTCTTAATGTTTTCCTTTTTTTTCCGGAAAGTTTAAATTGAAATACTTTGAACCCTTTTTTAAGAAGCACAGCTGGATAAATGATGTGATTGGCACTGTAGAGCTCAAGGGATATGGCCAACAGTGTCTGTTTCCATGGAAACCGGGCCCAGAGGAACATGGCAATGCATTAGGGTGGAAAAGAAAGAGGTAGATAACCAACTTTGTTTCAACTGTTCCCTCAAATGGAATAGTAATTATTATTAGAATTGTTAATTAGAATTTGTTACTGGGCTTCAAATGCTTTTTTTTTCAAGTTGCGGTTTAAGTTAAAATATAAAATTTGAGAAATTATTGTTATTGCAGGCAAGACATATTATGTCTCTTCTACAAAAGGCAAGGATTCATACCTCATTTTCTTGCCAACATTGTGAGATAAGCTGAGAATGCCAGGAGCCATGATGCCTTGCATGGATGCAGTTACATCTTCTTGGCCTTGCCAATCAAAAAAGGCTGAAGATCCAGAAGTCAATGAGAAATGTTAGTGTTGGCAAGGAAGCCTGGAGCCGCTGCTTTATTGAAACAAAGTATATGGTAGTTCCCATTTAAGCAACAAATGTCCCGTTTCAGTTCGGGGATATGTATGTTATATGTTAAGAAAGCCCACTCACTTTGCTGTTTAATATATTCCATCAATCAAGACTGGAGGTGAAACAGTGAGACACAATCATCTACAAAGATTAAGCACATTTTTGCAGAACACAATTATTCAAAGATATATGTGTTTTTGTGTAGGTGAGATGTGTTCAGTGAAAAACTCCTCTGATAACTGCAGTATATAAAGTAGTAAACATGCAATACATAAAGAGCCATTGCAAAAAACAATTTACCTAACAACATGAAACATTGAATAAATTGAATTAAGAGTACAGATTTTCTCCTATTAAAAATATAGATAACAGGTAAAGTTCCACTTTAAATAAATGCCACTGGTAGAAATATGTTTTCAAAGCATTGAAAAAGTGTGATAAACATCAAGATATATCAAGTTTTTTTTTCTTTTTTACCTAAAACTCATGTTTGGAAATCTCTACTCACAGTTTTTTAAAGTGCAACTAAAGTTCCACTTTGGGAATGACAGACATTATTGCAGAAAGGGACAGGCGATGTTCCTTCTGCAAAAATCCTTCCTACTTGACTGATTGCTCCATGGCACTGTCACAGATGCTAAGCTGTGCATGGTGTGCTCAGCGATGGCTTCCCCTGTGCTTGCCATGACTGAGTAAAATCTTGCCTGACTAATCTAGATAATCAAAGAGAAGAAGATGGCGGAACCCTGTGACCAAGGGTGAAGTCGTAAAAAAGAAGAGGGGACACGGTACTATCCATGACATGCCCGCCCCACTACACACCTGCCTATGTGTCACTCAAAGGGGGAGAAACCTCCCCCAGAGTGACATCATGATACCAGAACCCACTTACTCTCCCATCTCAGGTCTGAGCTTGTGATGAGAGTGGGCAGGTTATGTTCTGAGAGACGACCCCCCCCACCGCCCTAAGCCTGCAATTCCATGCGGGAGATGTGGTCCGCTGCTCTGGCCGAATGCGCCTCCCTCCCAGCAGGGTCCTTCTTATTTCTCTTAGTTCCAGCAGTATTAGCCTTTAGCAGAGGTTGGAATAAAAACCATCCTTTAAAGTGGAACTTTTGATAACTAGCAGGAAGGCTTTTCATAAATAAATGCAATGTACCTTCCTGCCTGTGAAAATCAGTGTACAATCACAGCATACACGTGCACATACCAGAGAGTTACATCATTCTGGACCGCCCAATCAAAATGATAGAAAAAAATACAGGATGAAGATGGAGACACTGCAGGTAAGATCTGCTTTCAGTTTATGAAGATTTTTGAGGATTTTCATTTATCTAGGACATGGTGATTACTCTCACATTTAATCGGACATGTTCCATTCACTGTCTATTGAAGAAGCTTTCCCAGTTCTAATGAGTGTCAGAAACATACCTCACCATCTGGATAGGTAAAGAAACGTTATAAACATTACAAAACAAATTATAAGCATTCCTTCATTTTAACCCAAATAAGGGCTTAACGTGTGCCTGAACTCAGTAACACTTCACCAAACAAGGTCTATAGCTGAGCTGCACTCACCAAGGCAATTTCTCACATATCTTTGGATGATTGTACATCCTAAGATGTTCTCAGAAGATAATCACTATTCTGCTTGTTAACTGAGCTCAGTGATGCTGAACAATTACACTAAAAGATCACAGCAAGGTTAGGTAATTGTTTTATCTCAGAGTAGCTTGAAGAAAAAATGCCCCTTTAAAATCAACGAAAACATGATGGAATCAAAAGATATGCCAGAAATGTCCTTTTCAGAACTTTCAGAAATGGAAATGGCCTTTATGAAATATAGACAACACTAAAACATTCTATGCAGAATGTTTAGATTACACTCTGCACTAGTATAGGAAAGAAAAGTAGGTTTGCAGAGTATCCCTAAGATGAGATAATGTAAGGGAATATTAGTTCAGTTTTTTTTTTTTACAACAGCTGATTTAAAGATAACTACATTAACGTGGAACTAAACACGCTATTACCCACCTGTCCCTGTTCCATCACAGGGGGTCGTCATCTTTCTTCTTCTTCTCTTCCCAAAGATGATCTTTGCCCATCTTGATTGGCAATTGGGATGAATAAAGCTACATTGGCCCTTTTCCCTATGATGTCCAGGTACAGAGATCAGGCCACTGTGGCCTAATGTTTATTTGATACACATGGCGAGTTGTATAATAATAATAATAATATTAATAATAATAATAGTAATAATAAAGCCTAGCAGTCTGGCTATGGTTATGTATTGGTTTCATAATTGCATACCTCTGATATTTAGGAAGTGGAATAATTTAATTAGATGGGATCATGGTTTAATATAGTCAGAGTCTATTTGCTTTACAAAACGCATGTATGTCACATTCCTTGTATTCACAAAATACTCATTAATTACAATTGCTCCATTAAAATTGAAACACTTTCATTATGTATGTTTTTCTCTGCGTAGAATATAAGCAGACAGAAGAGCTATGAAAATACTTGGGGACTACACATCAACCAGCTATTGATAGGACAATAAACATGTTGATCAGGAATAAGTTACGTGTAGCACAGTATGTATGATGCAGATAATATACACTATAATATAACATAAATCACAGCATATTTATGGCAGGAGTCAACGCATGATCGGTTTGGCTACGCTGCACAATCAGTGTGAAGGGCTTTAAATAGACCGTGAGCCTAATTACTGTTTAAAGTACACATTTGCAACAGTCCTTATAACCTTATAAAAAAGATATTTAAAATTATAGTGCACAAGGGACAAATTATTTTCAGGACTGAAATCCTCTATTACATATGTTTTTACACACAGGCAGTATACATTGTACTATGTAGTATACATCTGAGCCTACCTTGAAGAATTTCTGGCACTGGAGTCTGGAGTGTGTAATTACAGTATAGGATATTGTAAGTGCAGGGGTCAGGAGTATAGGCCTCAGGAATATGAAACATACACCCACACATCCAACATGGAGGCATTTAAAAGTTATAGCTGGTATTATATGTAAACATAGATAAGTAGCCCATCCACAGCACTCTGGGCAAACCCCTGTGTACAGAACACCTCTATTGCCCCCCTGACCACATCCCTTTTACAGAACAAGTTGGTTACTGTTCATACAAATGTGAGGTGAGGATCAAAGTGACTTGTGCAAGTAATCAAAGTAAAACTAAAGCCATAGATTAGGTGGTGAGTTTGCATCGGACAAGCGGGGCATTGTCTCTGGGGCATCTTTATGAGGAACCACTACATTAATTAATCAATTGTGATTTACTGCTCAAGCAGTCATTGATCATCAATACTCCAGTGGATATCGTCTGACATCTAAAAGAAATCAAAGGAAATTTTAACAAGAAGAATCTTCAACAGTCACGATTGAGTCTACATACATTATATACATTATATATACACCATATGCTTGAGTGATGTCAAGGAGTATATATGCATTTCAAGGCATATATATGTTTCATGGTTGCCTGGTTAACTGATTTGGGTTAATTGTATGTTAATGTGTCTTATTTGACTTTAAAAAGTAATTGAAACATAAGGGAAGTTGATATCTTTAGGTATTTTTATTTAGGTAAGTCATGTTTTGAGAAGTTCTACGAGGTGGTGACTGCTAGACTTGATATCAATAAAACATATAGTTACAACCTAATTGAACCTTTTATAATCCCCAGTACAAACAGCAAGGGGGAGATCAACATACCTGGTAACCCTTAGTTATTGAACTGCAGGCTTAAAGCTGACATTTTACTGAGAGATTGAGATTCTAAATTTACAGCTTGTTGGAATGGTGTTCTGATCCTTTGCCTTTAATACCTTCTCACACACTGACCCACAATGAACAATGTGTGTGACTGAAAATACTGACAACAATAAAATCAGCTTTACATCCAGGTACTTAGCATTCTTTAGAAAAAGTCCAGCAATGGCAGCTTCCATCATCTCTCAGTATAAGTCCAGTTTATTAAAATGACTATGTTATAAATGTGCTGTTTAATGAAGGACAACTAGATCTTTGAATAAGTTGGTTAATTAAAAATTTAAAAAGGGACAGACATATCTTCTAATGCAAATTGTCATAAAAATAAATGGAAAGCAAAGTCATATTTTGAAACACACACACCCATATGCATGTTTGAGAAAACCACACGCTTGATGCATCATTATAGAATGCTTGTCTAAAAAAGGTAAAAAAAAAGTCCTTATTACGTCTCTTTTCTTAGCAGGATAATAGCATAAATAGTTCCACAGGTGATCCCTCCAGACTACATGCAAACTTACTGAAGTGGTAGGAGACCAGAGTGGTAAACTGATGCTGATACATAGAAAGAGTGTTTCAGGATGATGATGTTCATTCTTCTCCATAAAGCTACGTACACACTTCCAATTATTATTGTTGGAAAACGAACGACGAACGATCCTGCACGATATCTACGAACGATCGTATAGCACCGATCCTGCACATAGAGATAACGACACGATCGTTCGTAGATATTGTAGACACAATAGATACGATCGTTTGAGCGATAGAGGAACTATGTGCACGACAGGAAAGTGAACGAACGTTCGTTCATTACGCATGCTCAGGTCATGGACGATCAACGAACGACCGTACACACGAACGATGTTCAACGATCGTCGTCCAATCCGATCCGCCGGTCCGGTCGTTGGTTTCTAACGACTTTCCTCGTTTGTCGGCGTCGTTGGTTACTTTTTTACGAACGATTTTTTGCCCAATCGATCGTTCGTCGTTCGTTTTGAACGATAAAAATTGGAAGTGTGTACGCACCTTAAGTCTCCCTCTGGCCACAGAGATAATGGGCCTGATTTTAAAAGCTCTGCAAGGCTCGAGAGGATACACTTCCATCTGTGAGACTGGATGATCCAGCAAACTTGGAATGAATCAGGTCCAGGATTCAAAATATTTGCTAGCAAATAGAAAATTAATTTGAAGAAATCCATTCCAGGTTTCCTGGATCACCCAGCTTCACTGATGAAAGAGTATATTTTTTGGCCTTCAGGCACAATGTGTGTGGTCAGAGGAAGAAAGAGATCACTACATGAGCCCTAATAATAAGGGTAGAAAAGGGAGGCAGACTGAACTTTATCATACTACAATTACCCATTTGTTGCCCTTGTATTGTCAGAATTTGCGGCTGTCTGCTACATATTTCTTTCTATAAAGGTTAAGTTTCCTTAGTCCCTAGTGATTGATATGCGTTTCAAATGCAGGTCATGGAAATATATTAAAACGTGCATTTCAGCTTAGAGGCAGTGTTTGGCCTGCTTTGGATCGCAAGTACTGTGTATTTTGGTTACTGAAACTATTATTATAGAGCTCTGGCAAATACAGTCTTTTCTTGAAAAATGCTATTTGCCATTTAAAACACATTATTATTATTATTATTATTATTATTATTATTAATAATAATAATAAACAGGATTTATATAGTACCAATATATTATGCAGCGCTGTACATTAACCTCCCGACCGTTAAGCCCGACCTTCGTACGGGCTAAAAAAAGTTGCTATTTTCGTTAAGCCCGAGATTTTCCGTACATTAAAATCCCCACTTACCTGGTCCCGCTGTGCTTATGCAGCGTCGTGTTCCAGCGTCGTCCTCCCTCGATCGTCGTCCGTCGCTCTCCCTCTCCAGCGTCGGGTGCCTTC
>NC_092858.1:72540165-72572360 GCF_032062135.1 Pyxicephalus adspersus | reverse complement strand
TAGAGAATGTTATATTACCTAGAGCTCCCTTATTTTATGGAGTTACATACCTATATGATGAAAAGGTTTTTATGCTGTGTCTTTTAAAATTAGGTTAATAAATGCTACTTTTTTAATCTGGGATCTAAGAAGGCTCTGTCAAAGAACAATGTATTGAAACTTTAAACAACAGATCTACATTTAGTAAAAACACATAAACAGTGTGGAATGTGGTTAGTCAGGAGTGGTATGTTTGTTTAGTTCATCCTTCATACATCCTGTAAATGAAGTTATCTCAGCCTTCCTTTTAGCAGATTTAAACTGTTGTGACTTTTTGCTGTTTATTGGTGCTCTGTTCTATCTATTCACCAGTTCTTTTATTAGATATACTTTGCTAGTATTGGTTGGATCCCTATTGGCTTTCAGAACAGTCATAATTCTTGGTGGCATATATTACATTAGGTGTATAAGGTGTTGCATTCATTCCTTTGGTATTTTAGTCCATATTGACATATATCATTGACCAAAGATGCTCTACTGGACTAAGATTTGGTGGTTGCAGTGGCCAAAATACAGTGAACTCATCATTATATTCAAGAAACCAGTTTGGTATGTAATAAGCTTTGTGACGTCATACGTTATCCTGCTGGAAGTAGCTGTAAGAATGGGTACACTGCGATCATAATGAGATAGAGATGGTCAGCAACAATATTAATGTATTATTTAAACAATGCAGAGTTGGTACTAAGGGGGCAAAAGTGTGGCATGAAATAACCCCCACACGATTACATACCAGTCTGAACTGTTGTGTTAAAACAGGATGGATCCATGCTTTCATGTTGACGCCAGATTCTGACACTATCATCCAAATGTCACAGTGGAAATCAACATTTATTAGCCCGGGCAATGTTTTTCTAATATTCTCTTGTCTAAATTTGGAGAGTGTTGGGTGCCTGTTTTTAGATGGCAGGAGTTACAACCCCAGATATAGTTGTGTTTAAAATTCCAAGCAGATATTTTCATGTTTTTGGAGTGTTTGAATGAAAGATTGCTTATGTAACTATTGGCTTGAGGAAAGATTTAAACTGTTGCATAAATGGAATAAAAAATACAGTGAGCCTAATTCATCAAGCCAAATTGGAAGCTCTCTTGCACGCTCGTATTCACGATCTGGAATTGGACGCCAAAAACCTATTTATCAACCAAAGTTTGGCCAGCAGGCATGTTCTCCCAGCGGTTATCAAATAAAATGATCCCTGGCTCCAAACCGTGCATCTCTGGCAGCTCAACACTGGCGAGCTTACATTAAAAGTCACTGTTCCCCTAAAAAATCATTCTTTCCAATTGCACACATCTTTCACTTGGCCTAAATAAAATGTTTGGGCTGTTCAATGTGTGTACATATACATAGAAAATAGAAATTATAGGAAGAAATAGGTAAAGAGGGTTTTTTGGGGGGCATATTGCCTAACCTCCCTAGCGGTCTAATTCCTTACAAATTTCCATGCAAAAAGCAGTACAATTTTTGCATCGAAATGTATTTTTCATTGTAGGCTGTAATTCCTAACTCACTGATATTTAATAAATGTATTAATAAACCTCAAATAAAACACAAAAATCTGTTAAAAAATATATTTAAACATGTAATATAACTGTATAGTGGCATATATAATATATATAAAATATAATTATATATATACTATCTGAATATTTCTTTGTATTGGACTCAATACAGCTATTTTGTATTGTTTTTTTTTCAAAATTATTTGAATTTCCCGCCATTCCGTCCGCCCGCACCGACGCATGCACCGACATCACCGGTAAACCCCGTATCTCTTGTCTCTGCACTTCACAGCTGGAGATTGAGGAGGAAGGACGTGTCCCCAGGACCTGCTGGGACCAGCAGGATGCCAGGGGCAGTGACTTAAATGGGTATTTTTTTGGTTAGAAGCTACTCTGAGTGTGATTTGGGAGTAGCGCTTTTTGCAGGTAAAATCCACCCCGAGTCACACTCGGGAATACCGCTAAGGAGGTTAACATGCTTCAAATTTAAAAGAGTGCATATGTATTTTTTGCTGCCTATGCCCTTAATTGAAAAATTCACTTCTCTATTTGTACTGGCAACCATTGTCTATTAAAATAAAAATTTAAGATTTGTCCTCAGAAATGACATGGGAGTGAATTAGATTGAACAAGTGACAGTAAAGATTTCCTTCCTAAATGTTTAATGTAGAAACAAAAATGTGAAGGGTTCCTGCTCATACCGTAAAACCTTTTTTATTTTTGGTGCCCATTGAAGGACACATGGAGTCTTAACTCCCTAACAATGTAATCTGTTTAAAAGTGTTTGTTGCTTTAAAAACTAAACTGCTTCTCCCTTTTGTTTTCAAGTGATTAATAGAATACGATTGACAGATTAGAAAGGAAGACATTTTCCAAGATGCCCATATCTTTGTGTCATACCACATAACAGTTTCTCGGCATCATTCTATATTACAGCATGAACAACATCTAGAGAGGACTATCCTGCTTAAAAACGTACATGACATTACATGTTGAAAAGCAAGTAATGCTCTGTGCGATTCATTATGTACATGTTGTTAACAAGCAATTCAGATCAGCAGGGTTCCTAATCAGTGACTTAAGGTTCCATCTACAGCCATGGAAGACTTGACCCATAAATAAAACACTCAGGCTCTTATAAGAATACCCCACTAAATAATCATTAGAGATGGAAGAAATTAATGGAATATTGGTTTGGTACTTTGCTAAATTTAGAAACATACAAATCAGTTTTTTTAGTATTATATTTAAAAAAAACTGTCAGCCCTGATTTCTAACAATTACTCCATTAAAGTATAGCTATTACCTGCCTTAAGCTGGGGGTATTTTAATGATTCAATGATTCAAGTCTATGGGCAAGGAACTTTTTCACTAAATGGTCTAGAGGTGATGAAAATGTTCAAGCACATAACATGGTATGACACCAAAAAAATTGAAAGGCATATTGAGAGTGTTAAATGTGCTGTAAAAGAGAGGTATTGGGTAACATTTATTGTAAGACCTGGGTATCTTGTTTCTTATATATTGTGATATATTTGTTTTGCAAATTCTGTTGTTAATACGTTTAAAGTTTTTTTTAATAAAGATATACAAAAAAAAGGCTGGTCACAGGATTTTATTAGGTTGATGTGCATACTTTAGGGTACCTTATCAATACAAAAGGCACAAAATCCACATTATTTGGATGTTCAATGCATCTAACATCAAAGTACATTTTGGTAGCTTTAGTGATTATCTTTGTCTATGTAAGCCTGCAATGAAAATGTACCACAGTGATTTACCTCTTGTATATTTTCTCTAATAAATCAGCCCCAAAGTCAGAAGTCCTTCTTGTTACACTGAATACCCTATATATACCATTTATTCATAAAATGTTCATATGTTTCACCTTATTATTTCTTCTCAATGATGAACACGTTAAGTTCAGTAAGGCTTTCCATGCACTTGAGATTCTTCAAGCCCTTAATTAATATGGTTATCCTGTGCATCCTTTATCAGTTTTTTTATTTTTTGTGAACTGGAAGCCAAGAATAAACTCCATATTACAAATGATCTTGTGTTGTATTTCTTTTTAATGTGTGTTTACTACACCAGTTGCAGAGCTTTTTTACATGGCTTTCGTATTTGTTTCTTGTTTGCATTTTCTTTGTCTCTTCTTAAAAAAAGTTTTGTCATGAGGGCATTGAAGGGCATTAAGGTTCACGTTTCCAACATAATTTTACACTTTTCAGATGGAGAGTATGCATTGCCACATAACAAACAAGCTTTCCTTATATAGGTGGTACCACAATGAGGTTTTACCAGAAAAAAAGGAGCTTTGCAGATGTTGCAGGTGGTATTTTTTTGTGTGTTAAAACACGGTATGCATGCATTGCCATGCATTCATGAATGGATGACACCACAATGCCTGTATACCCCAAACCTTAACACAACCTATGCTATGCTATGCTATGATATTTCTTGCATTTAGGCTTTAATAATTGCACTTTCAAGTAAATAATATACTTTAATAAAATGTGCATCAATGTAAAAATATAAAAATTGTATGATAATACTCACAGAGAGGTATGAATGTATCCCTGCATACCTTATCACTTCATCAGTTTCTCATTGTGTTAATTATATCTTATTTAGTCATGTGGGTATCTTATTTTGTCTGTATTTTGTGTGTACCTACATTTGTTTTGGTCATTAGTCATAATAAAATATATTGCAGTGCCTGATAACACTCGAAATATGATCCATATTACATGTTTAGTAACAGGCCCTCTTTTATTGCTTTTTACCTCCTAGATCTTGGATTAATGTATTTGGAAGACTAGAAGACAAAAAAGTTGATTTTCTACCCATTAAATGTGTTTTCTTAGCACCTTAGAACACATTTAGCTGAACTCTATAGTTTAATTGGGTATTGATTATAAGTTCTGTTAAGCAGTTCTTGCAAAAGAGTCTGTGGAGTTCCAGCAACTCAGTGGGTAGTTAGCAAATGAAAATTATTATTTCCATTGATTGAACTATTGTTTGTGGATGTGAATATAGTGTTTTAATAGAAAACATCAACAACTGGAATGCCTTGTTTACTCTAATTAGAACAAAACATTTTTTCAGCGCTACGTATTATTAGCAATAAATAACTTCCATTTCTGTTCTTGTAATAAGGGGGTTTTGTGGTTTCCTGAAAAAACTGGAGTTGTCAGATGGCATTATTAGTATCACAGTGGGGAAATAAAAACATTAATGGGAATCCATTTATATTTTTCATTTACATACAAAAATATAGAGTTTTTGGCTATGAATTTAGCTTTTATTAACTCTCATTTAGTCATTTTCCTTGGAACTAGTTGTTGGTATTTAGAGTCAACACTTACTAAAACACTTTACTTAACACCAACAAAAAGATTCATTGTCTCCTCTAAACTCTAACAATGTGTTTATGTCCTATATATGACCTTAGAAAGGTGTCAGCCACGGGGCTGAATCACTGACTCGAAATCACTGTTCCCACTGCCATTCTGAACATAGCCCAATTGTCGTACAGTGTACTTGATGCATGCTGTGTAGAATACCAGGAACCTTACTCATAAAGCCACAATGTTTTTAACTGAATAAATTGCAAAGTGCGTTTATTTATACCAGGGAAAATGTTGACATAGTACAAGGGTCAGGAGTAACAACATAGTCCATACAGTCCATAAGTCAGAAGTGTGTGACAGATTCCAGTGCTCTGCTCACCTCTACCCAATTAAAGCCCCAACCCTCCTCAATGAAAATCCCTTTTCACTCACTTTCCTCTCCAAGACAAATTTTCTTCAAATTTCACCCAGTACAATTTTACCCATAAGCTAAGTCACCATCCAGCACAAATTTCTCCCACATCAGAATGTATTCACAAAACCTTAAATGCAGCAGCACCAGTGAGGGGCAGTTCAGCTAGGCTTTCCCTCAGTTTTATATGTGAGAGGGAGCATAGGGAAGCTCCCCTCAATTCTGTTCTGCTGTAGTACCTGAAACCAGCAGTAATCACAGTGAAGGTGGCACAAGTACTGCAGCACAGCAATAGCTAAATTGATGTAGGTTGTAGCTTCAAAACTCTGGGCATCCAGCAAGAAATACATGTGCTGGCTAATGACACCCATTTCTCCAGAAACACCTGGTACACCTGGTACAACACATAATGTATGTTACAGTAACCTAATCAGTTACCTACAGTAATGTCATCTAACTCTTGTGAATTGTCAGGTCTTGTATTACATTTAAATAATAATCACTTTCAGGAATGTAAAATAAAGCAATAACACTTATTTCTAATTTATGTAATTGTACATAAAAAAAGCTTGTGTGAATGCATAACACAGTAAATACAATGATGTTTTCTGCTATTATAGACATTAAGCAAGAAACGTTATGGCACAGATTAAAACATGGCCGTTTTTGTTGCATTACCATTTAATTAGCATGTTGAAATATTACCCTGGAGTGCAGTAATGATTAAATCAAGGGGACCCTTTATTACAATTCTCTTTAGGTGGCTGGAAAATCACACTGTTATCACTGGTAATAGTTACTGAAGAGATGACGCTGTTATAATTCCAACTTTGTATTATTTTATTTTTGTTTTTCTGTTGTAAAAAATAAACCAAAGTGAATATTCTTGTACAGCCAGACAGATCATCTGATGTAGCTCAGTTTACCGTTGGTGATAGTTTGTCTACCAATAGGCTGTGAGTCATACAGTGTCCAGAACAAGCCACTAAAGATGTACAGTACTATTCATATGCAGAGTACTTGTAGCTGCACCAGAAAAAGGATACAGTCCTGGGACATAATTACCAGAAGTCTACATGCTCTGAAAAATATCCTTCTAAAATTGTAGTGTACGCCTGACAGTGAAGAGATAAGTGTCAACAATATATAGGTCTTTGGAAGTACATGAATATTTATTGCTTATGATGACTTTTTAAACCTTCTGTGCTGTTTTTTCAGTTCATTTTAAAGTACTTTGGTAGCATTCTTAAGCAGTCCAACCTTTACTGTAATTCATGATCCAAAGTTTGCAAACTTTAAGCCTGTCTCTTCTGTCAAATGTTGCCTAGTTTATAACTGGTTGAAAACAGATATTCACTTCTTTAAATAAATGGTACGTGGGAGGAAACCCACACAAACACAGGGAGAAAATGTAGACTCCCTGCAGAATACATCCTGGCTGAGATTCAAACTTGGAATCTAGTGCTGTAAAGGTGAGATTACTAGTCACTGAGCCAACCATGATGCCCAAAAGTATTTGGTTTAATAAAAACTGGCTGCATATTGACAGTATGTTTAATCAAACTGAATAAACTTGGGGTTATTGGCAAGTGTGCACAAGCCTATATACCACAGCTTTATGTATCATTTATACTGTATAATATACTTGTAACTGTCTTTCTTTAAAGGTATACCATATTAGTTTTAGGTCAACAAACGGGTTTACTAATACACAAATAAAATGGGTCTATTTATTGTTACAAACTGAAAAGTAATCATATTTATGATATAAAAAGCAAACTAGAGCAGCATCTAATGGCTGGGTAGACGATAATACTTTATTAAAGTAGACCTTACATAAGAATACAATGTCTACTTTGCTGACAGCCCCAATCTGAAATAAACAACCTAAAGCAGACCTGTGAGTGTACAGAGAAGGTGGCTAGGCTTACAAGATATACTGGAAGGTGGAAAAGGTTAAGTTCCTTATGTTTTAACGTGATGGGTAGCCTCACTGACTACATGGGAGGAGTGGTGTGTGGGTAGACAGGGCCAAGTTCAACAGTTAGAAAAAATCAGGATTTACATATACCTTTTGTGAATCAAGGGGCAATTTTGACATGGTTACCAAAGATAATGTTTCTTAACCCCCCTGGGGTTAATTTTAAGTACCAAAAGCGGTAACCCTGAGCAACACCTAGACTGGCTTCTGCTCCTCACCATCCAGCGGTGTCCTCCACCGATGCCAGCTTCTGTGTTCCCTGACCTTACTTTCCATCGATGGGATGTGTAAAGCGTTGGAATGCTAGTGAGGCATGGCCCGGCGGGAAATTTAAAAGCAGATTACATTGTTATCTGCTTTAACACATTTATCACAGTAATAAAGTGATAAAAAATAAAACCAAATAATTAATCCAAACGTTTTTCTTTTAGTGCATCGAACAGCTTTGTCCCGTGCCCTGATTTACTGTTTGTCCACTACCAGCCCTGAACTTTGTTTGAAAATGTCTCTGACCTTAAACACGTCCTTTACTTCTGACTGGAAACTTGACCATATCCATGGCTTCCAAAAGGCGTCTCTCTGGCGCAAAAGCTGTTTTCAAACAGGTAGAAAACAGCGATAGTGATTTAGAATCACTTGTGGAAGCGAGCAATAGTGATTCACCAGGAAACTTGTCATCAGTGAAAGCGAACACAGTAATTTTGAACTTGAGGTTAGAGATTTGCGAACTTGGTGCTCTATTGACCTTGGTAAGACTCAGGTAGTGCCCCCAAGATTCCCACTGACTGGAGCACCTGGTATGAAAATAAATGCTGAACGTGACGACCTCTTGGCATATTATTGATGAAACTACTCATCCTGCACCCAAAGAAGTATCTCAAATGATTCCTAAAAATTTTCAACAGACCTATGTGCCAGAAAGAGACATCAGCATAGATGAAAGTCTAATGGCCTACAAGGGGATGCTCAGCTGGGTGCAATACATTGCATCAATGGGAGCACGATTTTAAAATCCTACATGCTGTGTGAATTGTCAACAGGCTACTTTTGGAATTCAGTCCTATACACTGGAAAAGAAACATTTAATCTAAAATACAGCAATTATGGGATGGCAACATCTTATGTTTTCTCACTCATTGAGCCATTGCTAAATCAGGGCTATTGCATCACATCTCAACTTTTATACTTCTTATCCTGAGCTTTATGAGTTTCTTCTGCAACACAAAACAGATGTCTATGGAACCATTAGGGCTAACCGGCGCAACATTCCATCAATGTTTGGAAACAAGAAGCTGAAGACTGGAGAAATTGTTGCCTGGCAAAATGATGGCCCTGCGATGGCATGACAAGAAATATGTGTGCCTAATGAGTACAGTTCATAATGCCTCCACTGGTACGCACAAAAGGTGGGAAAGAAATCATGAAGCCACAAGTAGTGAAAGACTACAATAACACAATGGGAGGTTTCGACAGAGCTGATCAAGCAATTACATTCTACCCAGCAATATGAAAACAGCAAAAAAAGTAGTACAAGAGGATCTTCAGGCATCTTCTTGAGCAGTGCATGTGGAAACCATACATTCTCTTCAAACAAGAGTGACAAGCCTGTGAGTCATTCTGACTTCATTTGGAAAGTTTTGGAATGTATTTTGGTGAACCACCAAACACCATCAATGGCTGTGAATAGACCTGGAACTCCTGCTGTTGCAGTTGTCAACCCAGAACGCCTAACTAGTCGTCACTTCATGGTCACTACAGCCCACTAACCGAGAAAAAGCCAGTAGCTACAAGGATGTGCGTGGTTTGTTGCTCGAAGATAGATGAAAGTGGAAAGAAAGGTTCTACTGTCCTGATTGTGACGTCGGACTTTGTGCAGTCCCATGTTTCAAAATTTATCATAACTGGGATATCTACCAGACCAATAAGCAGTGTCTACTAATTTACCAATAATATTGCCCCCTTGTTTGGACAGATGTCAGAGTTTTTGATTTGATTAAATGATTATATTAAATTTTATGTTATTATATTTTTTTTATACTTATTTATTATATTATATTTTATGATTTGTGTTTCAAACTTTATCATACCCGGGAGGTATTTCTAAGAATTACAGGCCTACAATATTAACCTTATCATGGATCCAGCCAGCATGAAACCTTATCTTATACAGATTGTGCTGTAAACCAACGGGGGGATATGAGTTTGCCAAGTGAGGAGATGTACAGGGAGAATAGAACAGTATACAGAATATACGGGAATACCAACAGAGATGAGAGTAGGAATTTCTATTACTATAGGAATTACTATTAAATGGAAAGCAGTCAAGCAAACAGGAACCAAACCAAGAGAGCGCACTGGTTACTCATACCAGTTGAGTTCAGGATCTGAAGTAGGGTGATCCGCAGTGTGAAATGCAACGGAAAGGTCTAAGAGGAAAAAAAAGTTGTTCTTTGACTGAGCTCTGATGAAGTAATTGACCACTTTAGGTAAGAGCTGTTTCAGTGTAATGGGCAGCTCAAAAGCCAAATAGAAAGTTTGTTTTCAGATAGTCAAGGCGTTTAAGAAGTTGAAGACGAAACATATCGAAGAAGGAAGTTGGAAAGTAGGGAGGGGGTCTAGTAAAAGTTTCTTCAGGATTGGGAGAACAATTGTGTGTTTGAAGGCTGAGAAGAAGGAAGAAGGTAGGAAGAAAGAGGTTGAATAGCTGAGTTAGTGCAAGAGCCAGGGTGGAAGAGTGGAGTGGATCAAAGAAGATTGGGTCAAGTGGACAGGTAGTGAATGGAGATGATAGCAGAAGAAAGAAGACCCCATCCAAACTAAGAGGGCTGAAGGAACTTAGTGATGATTTACAGGGGTAGATGTGGTTGTAGTGGCATAGTGAGCAGAGACACCAATACTGAGTTTGATGATTTTATCTTTAAAGTAGGTGGCTATGTGGGCAGAGAAGGTAGTTGTAGGGGAAGGAAGTGTAGGGTTTAGGAGGAAATAGCATCTTAATCATCCCAATTTAACCAGCTCAGACACAGCACTCAGCGTTCGTGCAAGGCGTCCCCACTAGTGCCGAGCCCCTAGTTCTTCTGAGCTAGTTCCTGTATACCTGTTGCTTAATTCAGTGTTTCCTCTGTCCAGCTCCTGTGTTAACCTCTTATTGCCGAGTCTGTTGTTTCCAGCCAATTCCAGTGTCTCCAAACTTCCAGTGTCTCCTGTGTCACTGGTGTCTTTTTCCTGGATCCCTGGTATTTGACCCCTGGTTTGTGACCTGACCTCTCTTGCTTGCTGCCTGCCTTGACCCCAGCCCTCCTTGACAATTCTTCTGCTTAGTGATATGGTACCGTGTATCCTCTTGCCCATCCTGGTGTGTGCAAGGACTGCAACCTGATGGTAACCAGCCTTGCAGCATCCTCACCATTAAAGGCTCTGGAGAAGGTATGGTTTCCGCTTAGACTTTGCGCCTTGGCCCCTCTCAGGGCCCACACTACTTTTGTGCAAGCCATGGCACCCCCTAGTGGCCCGGTCTCTCCTAATGTGACAGGGTTAGTGACATAAGGTCCTTAGAGAATACGATCTGCCATTGACTTTATCTGAGAAGTAGCAAAGGACGGCAAGAATTAAAGAGCCTAAAGGTGAGAAGGTCAGAAAGGGAAAAGGGTGAGTTGCCAAGGTAGGTAAGGTTGAAGAGTTTGGAAAAGACAACATCTAGTGTGTATCCAGCAATGCGTATAGGCATGTTTATGTTTTGTGTTAATCCAAAGAAGATGGTAATAGACAACAGTTTGGCTAAGGGAGGTTGGTTATTCACTGCAACATTAAAGTCACCAAGAATGAGTGGGCAGGTCATGGGGAAGAATGTGCGGGAGCCAGGAAGCAAAGTTGTCCTAAATTTGAGCCAAGGGGGTGGTAAACAACAGCTACAATGAGGGGTAGGTGTCAAAAAAGATGGATCGAATGCCCTTCACATATTGTGAAAATGAGGGACCGTGGGGTGGGAAGGAGTACAATTGGGGGAGAGAATGAGACCAACACCATCACATGCCCTGTTGCCACGTATGGGGTATGTGTAGGGTGCAGGCCTCCAGTTTCACTAAGAGCCAAGACGTTCAGATATTTAGATAAAAGGTTGTGGAGAGAGGTAAGCTTGTAACACCTTTACAGCATAAAGCTCCATAAGCCCTACTCCTCCTTTGAAAATACTTGTATACCTTGACGATCTTTAATGCCCTACTTGCCTATTTCTTTCTAAATGAATGTGGTACCATTCAC
Source organism: Pyxicephalus adspersus (assembly GCF_032062135.1). Lineage (NCBI taxonomy): Eukaryota > Metazoa > Chordata > Amphibia > Anura > Pyxicephalidae > Pyxicephalus > Pyxicephalus adspersus. Next base: position 72,560,812 of record NC_092858.1, on the reverse strand, counting down.
CTCTTCCAGGGATAAGAATAAGATTTATAAGATTTATAAACCAGAACAATAGTTCCACTCGCAAAATTTGTCAGCAGCGGATCCTCATTACAGAAAGGGACAGAAAATGTCCATTCCGCAATATAAAATACCTGCAACTTTATATATATATATATATATATATATATATATATATATAGGTAGTCCAATTGGACATACGGACGACTCCTAGATATGAACGGGGCTTCCCTGCTTCTTCTTGTGCAGGACAGAGGCTTGATGAGGAAAGGGGGGCAGTTCACATGACTTGCAGAAGTCTTCTGCTGTTCTGCAGCCTCTTTTAACTCTTTAACCAGGACAAACTCTGCAGTTGTCTCCTCTTGCATATCAAAGCACAGCTTGCTCCAGAAGTTAATGAATGTTTAGGCTCCATAAAGTTTTTTTGCTTTGTGATTAGCTCACAGTGAGTATTTTATACAGTGACTGACACCATGCTGCCTATTAATATGTTGAGACAAAAATGTGTCCTAATTGTAGTTATTAAAATAATGTACCTGCTCCAACTTACATACAAATTCAACTTAGGAACAAATCTACAGTCCCTATCTAGTATGTAACCAGGGGACTACCTGTATATATTCTATTTTAGGATAGGTTAGAACTCATGCCATGTTAGTTTTGTCGGTTCTATTGGCAGGACTCCCATTCATAAAGTCCAGGGAATTCCCCTCTGTGACAATGGTGACTAACAGAAGTGTCAGGCAGCAATGACTCCTCTCTACAATTCTCCTCAGGTTTAGGATATAATTGTCTGTGAGCACTCACATGGATCCTTGGCCTCACTGACTAATATTGGGCTAATGGCCCAGTATCACCGCCTCCTCCCGCCACTATCAGTCTGCCCTCAGCCTACACTACTCCCGACCGCCCCACAGAAGCTCCCCGTCACTTCTCGCGAGACGCCCGTGCCAGCTCTCTTCAGACTACGTGATAAAACCACGGGACCGGATGTAGGAAGTGAGTGTGTGCTGGAGAGCTCAGTACATCATCATCCCAGCCATTTCTGTCATCTCCAGAACCCACTGTGCGGCGCTCCGGCCTGGTGACGTCACGCGGAGTTTAGTGGGCCCGGGATACGCCTGTGTGCTGCCGCTGTGTGCTGACCGGCGAATCAGGCAGAGCGGGGTGCGGGGGCCTGACATGGAGCAGTGACAGCCTGCAGCACGGTGTCACCTGGCTTACTAAGAGTGGGGCAGGGACATGGCAGAGCAGTGAGCCCAGCAGCTTGTCATCCGTACAGGTAGGGTGTGTGCACCATGGTATGGGGGAGGGGACCAGAGCACAGGGGGCAGTCTGCTGAGTGACATGTATACACTGCACAGCATTACACAGGAGGGGTGTGCAGGCTGCACAGCATTACACAGGCACCTGCCTAGCTGTGCAAGTCTGCCTTAAAGAGGGAAAAGTAACACTAAAGAAACATGCACACATACAATGAAAATGTATCCTATAACATGCTAACCATTGACCATATATAATATATTTTTAAATAAGATGCATCTTGGATGGTGCGTCTATTACACCTCTTAGATTGTAAGCTCTTCGGGGCAGGGTCCTCTCCTCCTCCTGTGTCACTGTCTGTATCTGTCATTTACTCCCCCTATTTTTTGTACAGCCCTGTGTAATATGTTGGTGCTATTTAAATCCTGTTTATTAATAATAATAATCTTGGCGCTGCCAATCTACTATGTTTTTGTTTTTTTTTGCAGCTTCTTCCTGTCTACATGTGTTCACTACAGTAACATTTCTCAGGATGGGTTTTCACATGATTACAATAGATAGGGATGAAGTATTGTCACCTCATGAAGGGAAGTGCCTATCAAGCATGTACATGGCAGGATCACAAAGTGTTCTGTGTTCTTAAAGTGTCCATTCCACTAAACTTCCACAGTCTGGGCCCCAAATCTCCTATTGTAGAAGACACATGGTTCTGTTTCCCACAATAAATCTGTTACCATTCAGAGAGATCCATATATGTGAAGGTTGGTCCTATGATAATGGGTGGCTGTGGGGTTACCTATCAGTCAGCAAGGTGAATTAGATTGCGATTGATTCTGAATCACTTATAATATTTACCAATAGTTTGTTCATCATTACCTCCAAATCTGCCATTGTTTAGCAACCATCATTCCCAATATTGTACCTAGGTTGATCAAGTAGTATATCTATAGTAAATTCAAGCTATGATATTTTTTTTTTTTCAAAGGCAAAATGTGGCTACTAATGGAAAACATAAAAACACTACATGTGTCCCACGTGTTTTAGTAAATTGACTATAATATTGGCTTTGATTTTTTTTTTTTTTTTTTTAAATAATTATAAGGACACTCTTTTGGGTTTTTAATGCTTAACAAAGTCAAACTACAATAAAAAAAATTCTAAAAAAAAGGGTCCTAAACCTGAGCCAAAGTAATGTGTTTCATTGTGGTTTATTAAGGATAAGTCTCCCCACAACTAAATAGTATTGGCTGAATTTGGGCTTTATCATATGTTAACATCTTGGTTATTTCATTTTTTGTTTAAATTGCAGAAATGAATATGCTTAGTGCCCATCCCAATGAAGTTGTTCTTTTTGTTTTTTGTATTCCCTACCTAAGTACTCACTAATACATACAGTAAGAAGAGTCTGTACCCCTACCTTGGGGGTTAATCAGTCAAAACCCTATTGCACGCAGTAGTTCCGGCTGATGTCTATTATATCTTGTAGTGATATATGGCCCAGCAGGAAGCATGTGACTGGGTAACAGGAATTGAAAGAAAGTGCTGATCACTAATGTCTTCTGGACAGTGGTAGTAGACTGGTGGCATTTTTATTTTTTGGTTTTGATGACTTTATTTGCAGCTTTGTACAAGTTCTAAATGGTCGACCTAGTCTATTAGTATTTGCTATCTTAGGCTTCCAATATAGGAATAAAATACTTTTTTATTTTTTTTTATTTTGCTCATTGACCCTTTAACAAGGGTCGTCATAGGGAGATGAGAAGTGGCCTGCAGGCCGTGAAAGTGACAGCCCCTGATGAATTGCTGTTATTTTAAGGATATGTAAATGTGTGCCTTCTTGGTATTTTGGGCACTTCAGCGCCTGGTGCATTTGCCCAATGGTATGTAGAGAGCGAGGTGAATCCAGTAAGGACTATTGTTATTTGCTGTTCTTGCATGATTTATTCTAGACATTTAAATGCTGGGGTCAGTTTCACACAACTGTGCAAATGTAGATTTATTAGTCTGACTCATTTCTAATTATATTTCTCCTCTCCAAACTAACATTGGGAGACTTGAAGATTGTTACCGCACACTTGCTGTTTGGTATATGAACTTAACACTGATCACTTTTACAAATACACTTTGAGCTTTCACTATGTGCACACAATATATTACTTTTAATTTATATACAGTTTTATCAAACATATTGTTCTTTCAGCTGTAGATTTCCTTTGTTTTTTTTTTAATTAAACAAACCAATATATTTTAGCTTGGGTAGCTGTTGTGTCTTTTCCTTTAAATAGGCCCCTTACACCTGTGTGAGGAAACATCAAAATAGCAGAGATAAACATTTTAGCCAATGTATGTCTATGCAATGCAAAGATGTGAAGTAAACTAAATTCAAACCTTAACATGGGTGTTAACTGTAAATGTGTCCATAAAGTGGACCTGAACTCAAAAAGGGAAGAATGACTATGTCAGATGGAACTTCTCAGAATGTTAATTGTGGCTAAGCAGTACTCTGTGAACTGTACCCTGTCAGGAATACCTCCTAGAAAAATGCAGGACAGTTCCTAGTATACAAGAGTGCCTACAGCCTCGTGGCTGTGTGTGTGTGTGTGTGTATATATGTGTGTGTGTGTGTGTGTATATATATATGTGTGTATGTGTGTGTGTATATATATATATATATATACACACACACACACACTGTGAATATAGGGCATGGCTGCCTCCTGATTGCTAAATTTGATATGTGTCACTACTATGGTGGATTTATTCTCTTGTTGTAGACTCTAGAAGCAAAACCCTGCCAATGGCAATTTTCATAAAGACACTGTGCAAATGCAATGTACAGTAACGCGATGGTACAATTCCATTGGCAATGGAGTGGCATCACAGTGCATCAATGTTGCAATGTGCTGCTGAAATTGATGCGTGCATATTTTTAGGCTGCTCTAACACACTTTCTTAAACATGCAATCCACAACTATACATATTGGGGAAAGAAATCTCTCAATGCCGTGAGGTCGATTTTACAGTAATTGAGAATGTTTACACAAAAAAGTGAGGTTTTACCTTGATTACTTATTTCATATGCACACAATTAGATAAACAAAAAATATGCTTTTCACATGATTGGGTAATTGAAGTGCATTCGATGGCTGTTTTCCCAAATGGTCTGCGGGCAGCACCTAAACATAGTATTTGGGTAATTGTAAACTGTAAATTTCACATTATTAAATGTTTACTAGTGTTGACCACATACTGCTTGGATGCAGATCTGCTGTGAGAAGTTTGCATATCTCTGCTCTTATTCAGAGTTGCAGGAAAGCACTACACTCTCCACTGTCCTCTAGAGCAGTGATTTTCATCCACTGTGTTGCGGCACACAAGTGTGCCATGAGCGATCTTCAGGTGTACTGTGGGAAGTTACCCAATTACCATTGTCGAGTGTCTGTGCTGTAGTGACAGAGTAGTGTAATACTCTTCTGTGGCAGTCGGTAGCTTAAATGTCTTGTTTATTCTTAGAGACAAGAGAATAAACCACAGTGTCATTTTGTAACTTTTTTAATTAGTGGTGTGCGCAGGATTTTTTTTTAATGTAAAGAATGTGCCGTGGCTCAAAAAAGGTTGAAAAACGCTGCTCTAGAGAAATGGGATCAATGAGTGTGGTCGTGTAATAAAAGAACATTTTAGGGTACTTGTGGGATTTTTTTTATATTGTAATATAGGCTTTTAGATATATGTAATATGTTGTCTGTTTTGCATTGATTTTTACAGGGTTTTTTTTTTTGGTTTTTTTTTTTTAGAAGAATTGGGGTGTTATGACACTCTGGTCAAACCATATATGTTATAAAAATATGTATTGCACTAAAATATATTAGACTGTGTATCTTTACACCTTGATATATGTGTGATAGGATGATATACAGGGTTTGGTTATTTATTGCTTTTGCAACATACAAACTTTGTTCCAGATGCAAAAGTGACCCCGCCCTCACTATTTGCATTCATGGAGCTGCATTGATTTTAACATATTACAGGAACAACATTACTATGCTTGCTTTGAATATGAGCACTAGAATAAGCTGAAGTGTGTAACCTGACAGTCTTTAAAAGTTAAAAAATGTATGCTTGCCTATTGGCAATTTTCTTTTCCTAGCAGAAATGCATGGCAACGTACCTGTAGGTAACTCCCTGAAAATCTCTGTAGGACCGACTACTCTGTAAATAAGACTTTCACTATCCAACATTTTAACAAAATCTATCTAACAAAGTACATGGATCCTATTCTTCCATGCAGGTTTGTAAGGAAAGGAAAATTACAGATGGACAAGTGTTAGAATTTTCCATTTTATTGACTCAAGCAGTGCATCATGCTGGTGGAATACAGCCCACAAAAAAACAAGGATGCTTTTGTGGAAACCGTTCTTATATATATTATTTATATGAAAAGCTTTGAGAAGTCTTCAAAACTGATCTCCTGAAACAGAAAAAAGAGCTGCTGTATCAAATCTCCAATGTGCCAGAAATGTACATTAGGACCAGAATTTTAAGCAAAAGTTTGTCCAGTCCTACTTCACTTAGGAGGGTGGATATTTAATCCTGTTAGTTGGCTAAGAGCAACACTGGCACATCCCACAATTTTTTTCCCTAAAAAAAAGATAAATATGCACTCATTTAGACACCATTCCCTGAAATGGAACTGCATTCCAAATCAACAGGTTCCCTAAAAAGATCTGAGATGCTGAAAAGTATTCTGTTTTCAAATATGCACGCTTACTCCGTTCAAATTGAAGACGCCACTTCAGAACAAATTTTGTTGGCAACATTCATGGCTGTTTCATAAAGACTGAGGTAGGTAGGTCCCTCCCAACTGCTAGCCTGTGCCGTTCCCCTCCTTTACCATTTTGGTAAAGAGACGCAGCTCAATGACTCCAATTCTGACTGGAAGCAGGAACCAGGAGTAAGAGTATTGAATGTGGAATGCGCTTGGCATGCTTCGCTTACCACAACACAAACACTGTTGTCCTTATTATTTGAAATTATTCATTCCTCTGTGGGAAAAAATCATTTAGAATTTTTTTTAGATTGACTGTCCCAGAATGATTTAGATTTATTGATTGACCCAGTAAGGTGACCCATATAAGGTGTGACCGAAAACAAAATATTTCACATCCAAAAAGATCGTTAGGACAAGACTACTGCCACTGAACATGTAAAAAAAAAATTCTGGAACAATGTGCTGTGAATTGATGAATTTAATATTTGTTAGCCCACAGTAGCAGTAGGCTTGTGTGGCACAAACCGGAAATAACATTTAAGAAAAATAACATATCAACCGTGAAGCATCATGGTAAATGTAAAAGTTTGGTGTTTTTGTAGTTTGACATCTTGCAGTCAGCAGGTCAGCCATGAATTCTACAACCTATAAAATATGCTTGATAAAAATGTGTAGCCCAACTCTCCAAAAACAGACCACCTAGCCCTGCGAGAAGCTGGGATGAAGAGGATCCAGTCAAGCCTTCTGGGGAAGGTGTTGTGAATGCTGAAAGAAAATTTTGGGAGCCCATTCCAGGGTGCACCCTTGCTATTTTTGAAATGGAACTAAACTCATGTATGCTTTAGGCCAGTGGGTTTATTGGCCCATTTATGCTTTAATTGTTGGGGCTCCCAAGTATTGGTGTTTTTGACATCTCCCTTTTTCCTTTGTTATGGAACTAATCTCTCCTCTCTCCATTTACTTGCTGGCACCAACATCTTCACCCAGTCTTCTACTAAGCTAGGGTCTTTGGTCAACTTGATTGACCAGGCCAGAATGATGTGGAGGTAAATAACTGGGTTATTTTGTTTCAAAGGCCTTTTATTCCCAGTAGACCAGGGCAGAGTTTGTAAAGCAAAAATTAGGGCTCTTTTAACCGGAGTGCTATATTACCATTCGCGTGTAAAGCCACAAGCGTACACCGCTGTGGATATATAGGGTGCATGCTGAGTAAATGGCTATGTTACTATGACACACATTTGTTGTATGTAGTCTACTTTTTCTTTGCAACAGGGTGGGTGAGACAAGAGCACTTAGAAAATCTATTGAAAAGCATTTGCTTCTGCTGTTAACACCTGCTGTCCAATATATATTTAGGGGTATGAATATATAAATTATGGGGTATGGGTATATATCCCCATCACAGCTCAGACCCAAGTCGGCACATTCAGGTTCTTGTGAGGCCATACAATTTCATCATTTTACTATTCCCATTCTTCCTGTTCCTAATCTGGAAATCAATTTTTTTCACTTGGAGCCACTTCCCGGGGGGGTTGGCTACAGTTCAGTGTACCTTGAAATACCATGCTAGTATATAATTTTCATAGTTTATAATGCCTTTTATACAATATTTTACTTATTTGCCAAGGTTTTGACAGATGTGTATAATGAATGTTAAGTAACTTGGTGACTAAACCCTTTGTCTGCTGATGAATTTGGTTTCTTACGTTTACCTAATCGATGTAAAGAAGCTTTTGGGTAAGTTAAGCTACGTACACATGTTCAACGGTTCTCGCCTGACAATCGGCTCAGGGCCGATATTGGACGAGATTCTGGCTTGTTTACAGTGCCAGTTGTCCATCATCCGAACGTCCATCCTGGCGGATCCATGGACAGTGGACGACTAACGTTCCTGAAGTGAAGGGGGAGAGTGCACAGCAGGGTGCCGCTCTGTCACTCTCCTCCCCATAGAGCAGAATGGTGCTGTATGTACAGCACTCGTTCATGCATCGTGCAGTGCTAGTCAATTGGAAAGGATCGTGAAAGATTTAGAATAGCTGTACTTAAGTGGAGAGGGCATAGAATTATTTACCTTTTCAAGATGCCAAATTAATTAGGCCCTTTTCAGACCTAAGGCTTTTCAGACTAAATTCTTGTCGCAGTTGCTGTGGGGTTGTGACACGGTTCCTTATAGCAGCACCTCGCTTCTGGCTGTAAAGTTGGTTTTCCACTTCTGGAGGAAACGCAAAGCCAGCATTGCAACTCGGTCTTCAATGTGGTTTGCCGCTCCTGGGCGCATAGTTGCCTGCTCTGTGTAAATTTAACCTAAGGGGGAAGCTTACTGAGCATACTTATTTTCTGTTAGTATGCACTCCTGTTTTACGAATTGTCTATACAAATTAAAGTATTCTTTTGTGAGCTTTTCGTACTTTCTAAAGATTTTGTTTATGTGCCCATTTGGGAATCAAGCAACATCTAAATGGTTTTTGTTTTGTTTTTTGAGAGAACTACATAAATGTTATCAGATCTGTTTTTACTGATCTTGTAGTAAGATATATCTACTCTGTATATCCGCCTCTAAACAGTTCAGCACCTTTGCATAGTTACCTGAGTGAATATGCTCCCCTGGTCTTGTACAATGGACTAATCATGGTATAGGTGTAAATAAATTATTTTTCCATTTGAGTCCTAAAATCTTTAGCAACTCTTCTTCTTTTCAAGTACTTTTGAAATCAAAGGACAGCTACAGCAGACAGGTCATCTCCCACAAATAAAAATAATATTATCCTAGGATTTTTCTTATTTTTTTCTATCACTGACCTTCATTGTTTAATCCCTGTGTTCAGTAAAGATATTGCGATGCAAAATGTCACTAGACAATTGTGAGGACATCTCTCCAACAGACACACAATGGTACTGAATGCAATATTTTTATTTTTTATTTTTATATCTAGGTTGGTGGAAAGCTGTGCTCTTGTACTATTTCAGTCTATGTGCTTATTGAAGAAATTACCTAATTTCCTGCTCCAGTATTGTCAGCAGGACAAGTGTAAGGAAATTATTCTAATGGAATATTAGAAGACCCTTCTTCATGCACAATAAAAATGTGGCTAGAAAAACAATCTAGATTTGGCTTTGTTATAGTTATGTGTAATGTACATCTAACTGACACTGACATCTAAGACATAACATACATTGCAGAATGTGGGGAGAAGGGGTTAATAAAGGATGACAGAGAGCTGTTCTAAAAACTTTGTAGAAATTTCTTTAGCCTTATTTGGATTTCCCTTGGAAATTATCAACTATGTGTTAAAAAAGAAGAAAATAAACCATAATATGGTTTCCATATACCTCCTGTTCTCTCTTATGAATAAACAGACACTTGTTAAATTCTGAGATTAGTTATTGTCCAGATATCTTACGTTTTAAATATTACATCTACACAGTATCTTTGCATACATGCTTAGGATTCCAGTCCTGAACCTGTAAGAAATAAACCTTTGCCTATATCATGTGCCCGTTTTCATACTGTTGGATATTCACAGTATAGTCCAAGGGAACACTTCCTGGTTGTTCTTGTTTGTAAAACAATGGCGGGAAGGGAGTGTTATTATCATAACTAGTGGTTTCATAACCAATGTTCAGCCTTTTTGTTCTGATATGTGCCTATGTTATCTTGTAGAAAGAAAGCGTTCAATATTTAATATGGTTATTGGTGAGTGCTTTCAGTGTCATTAAATTTTCATGTTTCTCTGCGTAACATAGTACTTATGAATGTAACATATTTGCAAAATGTAGAAAAGGGTTTCTTTATTACAATTATAGGCTTGTACACAATCTCATTGCTTACTGTGTCATTTTATACCATTAAACTGTTAAATTCATTTGTCAGTTTGGATCAAGCAGCAATACTGTCATGGCAACCAAGCAAGTTTTAGACTGTATTGTATTACAGTTGCTATTTTTGTACTGTCATAAAGTTGTCACTATAGTTTAAAATTCTATTAAAAAAAAAAGTTGTACTGAGGTGGCAGGTATCGATGTACATGGTTGTCATTGTGCTCCCCCAGAAAAAATAGTCATATATGTCCAGAGTGGTTGCATCTGAAGCATCCGTTACATGATACTTATGCCAACCCCTCGATTATGACATCTCTTGGCCCCTCCTGGCAGTTCCAAGTATCCAATTTCTACAGCAGAGTTGGTGGTAAGTGGCAGCATACTGCTGTACTAGCTAAAGAAATAGATTCATTTTTATTGTGTTAGGAGTATGGTAGCGGTCAGTCAGGAAAGCAGTCAGTTTACAATATAAAAGCTCTTGTAATATGTATTATGCTTACAATATAAAAGCTTGTGTAATATATTATATTTTTCTTGAATGGCTTTAGAGCAGAACCATGATGTTTTTAAAGAACTTATATACTTTTTTTTATCTTTAGGCAGATTTATCTGCTCAAAATGGAACCAGCATGAGGACAATCATATGGGCATTTCCCGGTATTTGAACACCTGATCAATTGATTTCAAGTTGCTCTGTTAATTTGAAACTGCATTGTTTGATGCCAGTGCTTCTAGCCTGTCTTTCTACCATATGTGCAATTAAAGCTCCTGAGCTCATCTCCACTCTGTCCATCAAAGAAACATAGCAAAATGCCCCATACCAAAATATGCTTCAAATCCATGTAATTTATTAAAGCATGCATTCACTTATCTAACGCCAGACTCTTACTGCTTACATATTATTATTATTATTAAACAGGATTTATATAGCGCCAACATATTACGCAGCGCTGTACATTAAATAGGGATTGCAAATGACAGACTAATACAGACAGTGATACAGGAGGAGAGGACCCTGCCCCGAAGAGCTTACAATCTAGTAGGTGGGGGAATTTCACACACAAAGGATGTGAGATATGTAGTGTGGGAAGTAGTGATGGTTTCAAATGACAGAAGAAGCCGGGTAGGCAAGTTTGAAAAAATGGGTTTTGAGCGCTCTTTTAAATGAGCAGAAAGTAGGAGCAAGCCGAATAGGACGAGGAAGACCATTCCAGAGAGTTGGAGCAGCTCTAGAAAAGTCTTGTATCCGTGCGTGTGATGAGGTTATGAGTGAGGAAGTCATTAGTAGGTCATTGGAGGAGCGGAGAGAGCGGCATGGGGAGTATTTTTTAACCATGTCAGAGATGTAAGTGGGACAATAAATGTGCAGGGATTTGAAGGCAAAGCACAGGAGCTTAAATTTGATTCTAAGGTGAAAAGGAAGCCAATGGAGAGAACTACAAAGAGATGGAGCGGAAGAGGAGCGGAGCGAAGGATGGAAGTGTCTGGCTGCAGCATTCATAATAGATTGTAGAGGAGAGAGTCGTGTTAGTGGAATACCAGAGAGAAGGATTTTACAGCAGTCCAGACGGGAGATGAGAAGAGCGTGTACAAGGAGTTTGGTGGTCTCAGGGGACAGGTAGGGGCGGATTTTGGAGATGTTGCGTAGGTGAAAGTGACAGGACCTGGAAATGTTCTGAATATGGGGGGTGAATGAGAGGGCCGAGTCAAAGGTGACACCAAGTCAACGTGCCTGAGGGGAGGGCCGAATAACAGTGTTGTTAACAGTTAGATATATGTCAGGGGGAGATTTGGAATTTGAGGGGGGGATGATGATGAGTTCTGTTTTATCCAGGTTGAGTTTCAGGAATCGGTCAGACACCCATGATGAGATGGCCGACAGGCAGCATGAGACCTTATCCAGGACTGAGGGAGACAGGTCAGGGGTGGACAGATAAATTTGGGTGTCATCAGCATACAGATGGTACTGTATGCCAAAGGAGGATATGAGACATACACTTTTTTTCACCTTCAGCCACAGGTGTGTCCGCATTCTTTTGCACAACTAATCGCTTAGCCTTTTCCCAGTTGGTTGCTGTAGCCAGCAAGCACAATTTCTGTTTGAAAACATTCCATAAATAGGCCCCAAACAAGGAACAAGGTGTTTTCTTGTACATGAATTTGATCTAGCTAATTTTGTACTCGTGCAGATAGAGATTACATAGCTAAAATGATGCATGGATCTGTCCTCCATGTAAAATTGCTGCTTTCTTACATGAGGCAATTGCTTTATAGATGTGATTTCTTGGGCACCGTGTGAACTTTCAAGGTAATGAGTAAATATATTATATGTTTGGAGCTATTAGAAATGTTTTTGCCAAACATTTTTTTTTTTTTTTACTGTACTGTTTTTAAAAGTTTAGTTTCTGACTTTTACTTTTCACATATGACTTCAAAGCCTTTCCTAGTAGAATCTGTCTTTGCTCATTTTTAATTGTTAATTGGCTATTATAGAAATGCTTCTACTTGTCTAGCTTAATCTTTGTTTTTCAAAATACTGGCATTTGATAGTTATATATTTTTTTTTCTTTAAACCCCAGCAACAACAAAACTTTAGTCTGTTGTTTAATAAAGTGATGGTCAGCAGATCAATTTAAGTCACACTGCCTCACCCAGCTTACGCTCCTCCCATAGTGCATCTTGTTACCATCTTTTCCCCGGGTCAATGATGCACAGTCATTCACACAATTTGAAAAAAGCATATTTCATCAGTTCAGTCTACCTTCCTCTATTGCTCTATTAAAAGAAAAATTGTGGGTGAAATCCAGATTGCAACCATGCCCAGAAATTCTGCAGGCAGTTATGGTACATTTGCCTGGTTACCAATAGCTGGGGGTGGTCAGGGGTAAAACCATCTTGGGAACCACCAGCCAACAATAATACACACAATGCTTACACACCTAAAATTAGCACATAAAATTTCAGGCCATGGTTGCAAATCACTGCAATGCATTTGTTACAGTACATTGGAGCTCCTGCATTAACATAATAATCCATTTTTACCTATGCTGTGTTTGTTGTGCCACACAACCCAGGGTAAAATGGGCCCACCTCCATGTTTTTGTGTGGGGTCCCCCCCCCTTCACAAGAAAATATTTGGTGATTGTGACTACAGAGTACTATCTACCGATAAAGTAAACATTTTGTTTCCCAGAGGCCTTTGACTTGTCTATATGGAGTTTTGTATACCTTTTACATTGGTATTTGTGATAAAGCTTTCTCCTCATGACTTTTGGGCAGATCATTTTGTACAGTCAGTGCTTTATCATTTACCAGTATAACATAACTTTTTCCTTTCCTTATCTTAAAATTTCTTTGTAGTCATGCTGCATTTGTGTACAGTATACAAGCAGCTCTCTGAACGTTTTCTTGACTTCCATGGTTTCCCTTAACTACCATTTCTTGGGTGGGAAAAAAAAAAAAAAAGCTTGTGACCTGATTACATTGTTGATCAATTTCCACAGCATTTTGTCACTAGCCTAATGCAAAACAGACATGGAACAAATTGTTAGTTGAAATACTACTTTAGAAAAATTTTCATTAAACACTCCTTTGGTGTAAGTGTGTTGTAGTGAATCTGGCTGTCTTCGTTAGTGGTAGTAGATAAACATGAATTGTGACTCAACTTTCTGTAACTACTCAGACAGCCGGGTGGTTACTGAAAAGTGCCAGTTGGTGTGCCTGGCTGAAAGGGGCTGGGGGGAACACTGCAAAGCTACTCTGTTGCATTGAGATCTGGTGATTGTGGAGACCATTTGAGTACAGTGAACTCATTGTCATGTTCAGAAAAACAGTTCAAGATGATTTGACCTTTGTAATATGGTGCATTATCCTGCTAAAGGAAACCATCAATAGATGGGTACACTGTGGTCAGCAACAATACTTTGAATGTCGCTATTTAAAAGCTGATATTTAAAAGACTAACAATGTTTAATTGGTACTAAGGGGCCCAGAGTGTGCCAAGAAAATATCCTCACTCACATATTGTAACTTCATGTGCCTGTTCTTGGTGGACACCAGTGGCACCTGATATGGTCATCTGATTCAGTGTTTGACATTCAGAGGTGCTTTTCTGCATACCTTAGCAAGTGGATATTTGAGTTATAGTTGCTCCTCGGACATCAACAGAGCATTTTTGATTGAAGACTTGCTTTCCACTTACTGCAAACCTTAAAGATATTTGCAGTAAGTAAGTAAAGATCTGGCAGACAACCCACTGCGTTGCCAGAACAAACTGCATGTGGTTCTTGAGCCTCCGTGTTGTGGCTCCCTTTCTATTTACCGCAGCCTGCCTTAACACTTCTGCTGCTGGGGTAAATAGGAAACATTCCCTCTCCTCCCTATGCATTGCAGGACTCGAGTGAGAGTCTGGCCTAGTGTGCTCCTGCCTACCCCTGAAATGGCCTAGTGGCCAAAAAAGTTTGCTGACCTCTGGCCTAGGCGATCCAGAATGAATAGGAGAGCAAAGCCTCCCAGGATACCTACGTCAGGCATCCCGGGAAGCTCTCGGGTGCACCTTGTGCGCATGCCCAAGAAGATAAAAATTTGACGATCTCACACATACGCAGTGAGGTCGACAAAAAGACATTCATTAACTTCTGGAGTAAGCTGTGCTTTGATATGCAAAAAGAAACAACTGCAGAGTTTGTCTTGGTCAATGAAGAGTTACAAGATGCTAAAAATCAGCTCAGCTCTTAAGATCACCCACAACCTTAGCTGTGTTTAGCAAAATATTTCTTCTGCAAGTCATGCAAACTGCCCCCTCCAAGCCTCTGACCTGCACACGAGGGAGCAGGGAAGCCCCGTTCGTATCTAGAAGTCGCCCGTTGGATGTCCTTAGTACATTATTGTACTACAAGTAGTCCCTGGGTTAAGGATGTCCAACATACGGATGACTCCTAGATTTGAACTTCCCTGCTCGTTCCTGTGCTTGCGCCAGAAGTTAATAAATGTCTAGGCTCCATTAAGAGATTTTTTTTTTTTTTTGCTTTGTTTGTGATTACTTATAGTGAGGATTCTATACAATAACTGACACCATGCTGCCTAATATCTTGAGACAAACATCTGTCATAATTACATTTATTAAAATAATGTACCTGTTCCGACAAATTCAGCTGAAGAACAAACCTACAGTCCCGATCTCGTATGTAACTCGGGGACTACCTGTACTCGACTTTCGTTTAGGTTGGGGTATTTAGCCCCTCTGCTGTACAACAATGTATAATGTAATTAAAATTTCTTACTTTGTCTGATAAATGTTTTTCATGTGTTTTTATGCAGAAAATGCAGGAAGGATCAGAAGATCACAACCACTGGAGGGCGTTGTGATTCCCCTCCTTTTACAGCTTAGTCCTGCATCCATGTTGAGATGGCGCAAAGCAGTCAACAGCTTGACTTTCAGGTATTAAATGATCTTCAACAACGCTTCCCTGAGATTCCACTGGAAGTGGTATCTCAGTGCATGATGCAGGTATGTGCTAGTGTGACAAACTGAATATTTGTATTGTTTGTTTCTCATCTCTAACCATAGCTCAATAACTTGGCTTTAAAAGACAGAATCATTTACTGCAAGATTGTCATTGGTTAAAATGATTGTCACAGCATGTGTAGCTTAATATTAGAATAATAATAATAAAAAACTAATATTCAATTCCTACAACTTAATCCCTAATAAAGCATGAAATGTCATGATCTTTTTTTCTTGATTCTTATGAATAGATTTCTCATCCTTGCTTAATTTTTTTTTTTCAAGGTCAGGTGTGTAGTAATTTTTTTTTTTTTTTTTTTTTTCGCTGAAACAAAAAGGCATTTTGAAATATTGTGAAAAGGATCGATACAAATTTAGATTCACATCATCTGCCTACTCAGGGTAGCATAATTATTATAAAAATGTCCTAGCAACATTATATATACTCAAATAGAAACCCCTTTTAAAATTATATTATATTAAATTATATAGAGCTCTAATGATTGTGTGTTAGTATTTAGCTGACTAAAAATTAAATATAAACTTTATTTACTCCCCACATTCCCAGAGCGAGGGATCAGACAGAAGAGATTATTGCAGAAGGAACATTGAGAGTCCCTTTCAATAATGACCTGTCTGATTGTGCAGGCACAATGCTGTGCCCATGACCAGTTAAATTCTCTAATTGCTTACACAAATTGTCATTTCATAAAAGAAAAAATCAACGCAAACATTTGCAAATGCCTGAAGGAGTCTAGCAGTTACTGCCTGTCACCACTCTTCGTGCCTCTTTGTAACCACGATCCTTAACCCCTAGTTTAGCTTGAAGATGTTTTGATACCTCTTTTGAAGTTTTGTTTTTTTTACTGTGAATTTAAATGATATAAAACATGCAAGGATATTACAAGGATATTAAAACATGCATAATAACTTCTGTACTACTTTTTGTTGATAATTCTTCTTGGATACATTTGGATCAGATGCATAAAGTATAGTGTCTTTCTTATGGAGAGATTACAAGGGGTGGTTTGACACATCGAGTTTGCCCCTATTGTAGCTTTAACTAGGATTATAAGAACTGCCCTGGAGCAGTGCACTTCTTTAATCACTTGAAGCCATGTTCTTTTCTTTCCCCCTCCCTCATTGAGTGCCAGTGGGCATGAAGTATTGCATGCTTATGAAGAAGTGTCTGTGTTGCCAGTAGAAACCCTATGCTTTTACTATAGTAAACGGTTGTTGTTAAAGGACAGTTGAAATTCTTTTGCTGAAGGAAGCACACAGTTTCCTTTCAGATCCTTCGGATACATGAGGCTCTCCTTAGTTGCAGGTACAGTTAAGTCCATAAATATTTGGACAGAGACAACTTTTTTCTAATTTTGGTTCCTTACATTACCACAAATAATTTTAAATGAAACGACTCGGATGCAGTTGAACTGCAAACTTTCAGCTTTAATTCAGTGGGTTGAACAAAAAGATTGCATAAAAATGTGAGGAACTAAAGCCTTTTTTTTTAAAAGGCTTTAGTTCCTCACATTTTATGCAATCTTTTTGTTCAACCCACTGAATTAAAGCTGAAAGTCTGCAGTTCAACTGCATCTGAGTTGTTTAATTTAAAATTATTTGTGGTAATGTATAGAACTAAAATTAGAAAAAAGCTGTCTCTGTCCAATTATTTATGGACCTAACTGTATGTATTGCTCTATTGCCAAGTGCTGTGTTTGCTGTTAAGGATTTTTATATTCAAATATGGAGAAAGCATCAGTCAGTGTAATATCACACTTGTTCTGCTGTCCTGCATACTGGTGTCATTCCACTTAAGAGTCTAATTCAGGGCGATGCTACATAGTATAACATTTATGTCATGGTTCTATTCCAATCTGACATAAAGTGAATCCTGCGTCACTAATTACTATTCCTATAGTACATGTTATCAGCTCCAATGTTAACAAATGCCTAAAGTGAGCATGTTCTTTGCCACTTCAGGGAATTTTGACATGGATAAAAAGAGTGCTTCCCTGCTGTGTCCCACATGACTATGCACAGACATTGACCACTCTGTTGTAGGAAGACAGGGAACACAGTCGTGTATATATCCACATGCAGAGGTCCTGGATTTGCCTTCATTGAGCAAACCAAGCTACTGGGGCAGTGAGACAAAAGGGGGGAGGGGCGGTTCAGCAGCCAACCAATTGTAAGAGACTGATTTTCCGGGGGTTCCGATTGGTTGTGGGTAAAGTGTGTTGATAAATATTTTTCAAAAGTTGTATCTCCTGTATGAATAATCAAGTTCATCTTATCAAAATACAATCCATATTCTGATGAAATTATCACATGGCATATATATACACAGTTAGGTCCATAAATATTTGGACAGAGACAACTTTCAGCTTTAATTCAGTGGGTTGAACAAAAAGATTGCATAAATATGTGAGGAATTAAAGTTTTTTTTTTTTTAACACAATGACTTTATTTCAGGGGCTCAAGAGTAATTGGACAAATTAAAAAGCTGAAAATAAATTGTCACTTCTTATCCTTGGTTGAAAACCCTTTGCTGGCAATGACAGCCTATAGTCTTGAACTCATGGACATCACCAGACGCTGGGTTTCCTCATTTTTAATGCTCTGCCAGGCCTTTACTGCAGCGGCTTTCAGTTGCTGTTTGTTTGTGACCTTTCTGTCTGAAGTTGAGTCTGCAACAAGTGAAATGCATGCTCAATTGGGTTCAGATCAGGTGACTGACTTGGCCATTTAAGAATATTCCACTTTTTCTAAATGAAGAATAATGGCAACATTGATGCCTGCTGCAGAGCCCTGACGCAAGAGAGCTGTAAATACCTTTACATGGAGGGCCACAACCCAGAGGACACAAGAACAAACAATCTTTTGCACATCAATCTTGGTATTCACCCAGGCAGCAATTTCCAAGGAGAAGTAACACAGTTAAATGGTCGTCCACTGGTTCACAGTTCAAGTGATGGGCACATTGATCCTCAGCGTGCTTCTGGCAAGCTTATATGTTTGGTTCAAGAGCCTCATTCTGCCCCAGCAATAGTGCCACAAAATTACAACCAATTTTTCCTGAATGACCGAAACTCGCCAACACCACCCCCACAGCCTATTCAGCAACAAAGTGTCAATACGTCAGCTATGCAAGCTTCCCTGCCAAACTATATGCACATACCTCGCTACTGTACAAATCCAATAACTGTAACAGTATCACAGAATATACCCTCTGCCCACAATGTGCCCAGGGCTTTACAGATTCTTCCTCAAATGCAAAGCAGTCCTTATGGGTCTCCGAATTCTATTTACATTAGACAGTCTTCACAAAATTCTCCAGGAAGGCAAACCCCACAAAACACACCTTGGCCTCCGTCTTCAGTTCCTCTCCCAAACTACAGTCCTTGCCCTCTACCAGTATATCCTCAGAGTTTCCAGCCTGCACAGTATTCACCTAAGCAACCTCAAATTCCACAGTCTGCTTTTCGTTCCCCTCCTACATCTCAGTGTACTTCTCCTTATAGCTCCCCACAGCATCAAGTGCAGCCTAATCAACTAAGTCATCAGACGTCACATGTCTTTATGCCCCCCAGTCCCTCAACCGTGTCGTCTCATCCTTATCAGCAAGCGCCACCTCCTTATCCAAAGCAAAGTAACCATTCTGTATCTTATCTTCCCTATGGATCGGGCATGAACAAGGCTCCTGGCATGAACAAGATTGAAATTACAGTTGAATCACAGAGACCAGGAAATGCAATGAATAGAAGTCCTTCACCAATAAGTAATCAACCCTCCCAACGGAGTCCTCATTCTGCATATGCTTCAAGTGCACGGTCAGGTTCACCTTCAAGGGCAATACCAGGCCAGCCAAAGACTCCATATGGTGTTAATCCCTTATATATAACCTATTCACAACCACCGACCACCTCTAGCTCTCCCACTCCTTCTCCTCGTGTACTTATGTCTCCATCTAACCCAACCGTTTTCAAAATTACTGTTGCACGGGCTCCTACTGAAAATCTTCTAAATATTGTGGACCAAGAGCAGCATCCCGGTGCTCCAGAACCTATACAACCAATTTCACTGATGCCAACATCGGGAGTTGAAAAGGGAGTTCACAAGTACCATAGAAGTTCCAGTTCTGGATCGGATGATTACGCTTATACCCAAGGTACCACTGCTATTTCCTTACCTTTTATTTCTTTGTTTTTTCTTCTATTTATGCATTATTTCTTGAACTGCTGTTCTAACATTTCGATTTGCAGGCCCCTATGGTTAATAAATTGGTTGCTTTTAATGCCTATTAAATAGTTCTCTTCACCTGATCTTGTTTGCCTACAGAATCCAGGACCTTCTCATTTTCTAATTTTGCTTTTGCAGCATGAATGATTAAATTGACTTGTTACTGCTGTCATTCCTCATAGGTAATATTTAAATATAAGGTAGGTTCATAGTGGTAGACCATAATTATGTGATTGATGCTGATCTGTGCTTATTGCAGTATGGCCACGTTTTTTAAATGATATTTCAGTGTTCTAGAATGTAGATTACTGTGACACTGGAGAACAGCTCTGCAACCTATTTCTGTTCTGGAATTGTTATACACATTGATCTAACTAAGGTTCAGATACTTTTTTACACAACAAGCAGCTCTACTTGTTATGTTTCTATAGTGCTTGTGTGGTGTGTCTGCACTGTGCAATGTTTCCTATGAGTCAGAAGTATGTGCTCTCCTTAATCCATAATCCATATGGGATTATGCTTGTAATGATTTATCATGTGTGCAGAATCAGAAAAATAAATATGAATTCCTTATGTATGCAAGAGATTCAGGTGGATATAACAGGTATGTGTTTAGTTGTGTCTTTAGGACATTTCCCTGTGCTGTGATGGAATGTTGTGGACAGCAAGATGTTTTAAGTTAGAGATGTGCAGGAGCCAGACTAAATTCCCAACAAGAGTTTCTTTGAGATGCAGAATTAGTTTTAATCAGATTGTAGGATACTTCTTTATCTCTTTAGCATTACATTAATGTCTGTGAGACCAGATGAAACTAAATACAAAAATATATTGAAAGAAAACTGTTTTTACTCCTGTATTTTCAAATGTTTTGTAAAAGGAAATACATTTCATTATTTAAGAATGTTATACTTGCTTTACCACGGGTGTCTTCTATCTGCTGTGCTTTCTGCTATCTGCTTTTTTTTTTTTTTTTTTCCCCGTAATTTGTTAAAATAAAATGGACTATGGCATTAACTTGAACCTGTATAATTACTGTATGCTCGTTGATTGAT
>NC_092858.1:72537910-72539506 GCF_032062135.1 Pyxicephalus adspersus | reverse complement strand
TTTTTTTTTTTTTTTTTTTTTTTTTACCCCTTTAAACAGCAGTTGTTGTGGATGTGGGTTCTCTCTAACTTACACCTAAAGAGTCAATTTTAGATCTAATACTGAAGTTGTTTCTTCTGGTGTCTGCAATTCCAAATTATCAACATGTAAATGCAAAGTATATTATTTAAATTTGTCGCCTAGTTCCATCAGCATATGTCCCACAAAGCCTAAATGATAAAGAATAGACGTTGAAAGCTAAGAAGATAAATTGTACCTTTAAAGCAAACATTGGGGAAAGGAATGAATGTGTGAAGATCAACACATAACCCTTTCCTCCTGCTTCTTTGTATTTTTGGTTGTAACACAAAAATACAAATTCTGAATATAGACACAGAATAACATTTTTAAAAAAAGTCCAAAGTATATTTAACAATTCTGCACAAATAGTGTAAAGTATATGGTCATTCCAGCTTTTAATGAACACATGTGTATGTTGTTATTTAAAGCCTTATTGTTGCACCAACGGGCAAGGATGGAAAGACTTGCAAAGGAGCTAAAACTTGAAAAAGAAGGGCTGGAGTTGCTTAAGGCAGAAGTTAATGGAATGGAACATGATCTGATGCAAAGACGCCTCAGAAGAGTGAGCTGCACTACAGCAATTCCAACTGTAAGTTAAGTCAAACAATTAGAACTAAGAAAAGTGTTCCTGTTTGTTGTAGTGGCTAATTATGGCCGGGCTCACACAGATTTGATTGGTACAGTAAAGCAAAGAGATGGGCATTTGTGATGTTCGTAAAGTTGGTGCACATGGGAGAAGTGATAAGAGCAAAAGGGAAAAATGGGGTTCAGGTGTAATGGGGAGAGCTGCAGTTGGTATGCTGTTGTGATGCAGGGGAAAGAGGATGGGGGTCAATTTGTGGTAATAAGAGCCCAGAAAGACTGTAGTGGTATGACAAAATGGTGTAGGTATCTTGTGAGTAGAAAAGAATGGGGAATGCAGGCGCAGAGGTTTGTGGGGGGGCTAAGCAAATGCTGTTACAGTAGTGTTGGCCACTCACAACCATCCCTCTTTATTAATGTATGGTTTAACCTTGAGGTTGTTTTGTCAATCAAATTTGTTTAATGTTTTCAGGAAGTTGATGAAACTTTCTCAGTTTCTTTAGCAAAAACATCTTCCCAACTGCTGTATGTTGCGGTTGAAAGCAGTTACATTAAAATCAAAAGGACCATGCTGTGTTCAGCAATCACACACACAAAGTGGTTCACAACTGCTCCTGTTTAGTTGTGTGGTTGAGCCTGCGGCAATCTGCTGCGTTCAACGGTAGGTCTGAAATTAGCCTTATAGTGTAAAATACCCATATTTTTAACAATTTTATTAGCGCATGCTTGGAAAGTAAAAGGTATTGGATAACATTTGGGTCATTTTTATTTTCTTAGACTGGCATTAGTTGGTATACACTGAAAAGTGCCAAAAAAACTTGGTATGAACATAGTTAGGCCTAGTCACAGTTTTCTGGGTTTTGCCTGTAACATGTGAGGTCCATGCCAGTCCCACCTAGCATCCTCTAGTTGTATTGTAGGCGCAAACCAGATTTAAAGCTTAACCATTTAAAC
>NC_092858.1:72530723-72536767 GCF_032062135.1 Pyxicephalus adspersus | reverse complement strand
CCCCCATACGTTCTAAACTTCTGCATGCTAGTATGTCCATCTTATTGACCCCTGTGGTATTTTCTGCAAGAAACCATCTATATTTGGGTTGAGAAACGGAAATTGCAAATCATTAGACAAATCTCAGTCCACAGAACTTCATATACTGGAACAAATATATTCTGGAAATATTAAAACTGAAAAGCTTTTGTTAAAACATAACTTTTCTTTCTCCCATTTCTTTTCCCATTACCTTATGTGATTTTTGTTTTTGCCAATAATTTCAGCCAGAAGAGATGACCAGACTGAGGAACCTGAATAGGCAACTGCAAATAAATATAGATTGTACACTGAAAGAAGTGGACCTTCAGTCCAGGGGTAAAGATCAAAGTGCTAGTAAACTGCATAATGATTTATATATGAGACAAAGGACCAGCTATATGTAAAAAATTTATGTTTTTGTTTTGCTTTTGTTTTTAACTGTCCTGTAGTGTGCATCAAAGTCGTCATTTATTTTATACTAATGTACAATTAAAGAAAAACGGGAAAATCTTTGCCAGTTATCAGAATGTCTGAATTTTTTTTTTTATTTTATTTTTTTTTTCTCCTGCGTTTGGGGGCATGATACATACGTTGAAGCATATCTTACTTGTGCTTAGGTGTGCTGGCTTCATTAGTTTTCATTTTTTAGTAACCAAATTGGTGCAGAAAAGATGGATATCCTGCCAGAATCCTTGTGTTTTTGTAAACTACTAATTTCCCGAACCCCTGTAATAGCGATGAGAGGACTACAAGTTCGAAGCCTGGGTGATCACAATGGCTCCCTCTATAAATAGAATAGAAAAGTAATCATAGGAACTCTGGAACATGAAGTCCATTACTTGCAGGATCAACAGGTAAGAAAGCATAAAATGGAGGAGAAAAGCACCCTAATTCAGCCACCTCATCTAGGGACCAGTAAGATATTTTATTAACTTTTTAGTCCCCTAGGAGAGCAAACATGTATTTGATCCAAGGAAACCGAGACTTAAATTTATTTAAATTGCCCTTAAACTCATGCACTCCTCTTCATTCGCATTTGGTGTCAGAAAAAAAGTATACAATAATATCACATATAGTACAATTTAAATATCATGAAAAATAATACACATTTTTGTTTTGATGTTGATAGCAAGGACATATCAGGCCCCAATAATTTTGATGAACAGTGCATTTTCATCTCAAATTATAGTAAAAGCAAGAATCTACAGATATTACAGCAAAGCAACATTTTGGTCTAATTCTGTGTTTCTCAACCAGGGTTCCTCCAGAGGTTAGCAGGGTATGAGCAATGTCATCCTACTGACCACTACACTACTGTTCTGTGAGTTAATTCTATAATTATGGTAATGGTTCCCTGTTCTTTCAATGGGGTTCCACAGTATAAAAAAAAAGGTCAAGAAACACTGATCTAACTATGGTATGAGATTGAGTAAGATATTGGTGAGTTTGCCAGTCACAGAATAAAAACCATCATATTAGTATGAGGGTATATTACCTGGTCTGATTCCACTGTTTGACTTGAAATCATTTATATAGTATTGCATAGAGTTTTTTAATTAGTTTATTATTCATTTTGCCTGTAATATCGACAGTTCAACTTATACTTACTATATTTAGTATATTTGGTGATGACATTTTTGTGTCATGACATTTTTTATTCCCACAATGTCATTGGCTGCCATACATAAAAACTAGCAAAATACTTTTGCACAGGGGTGTCAAACTCAAATACACAGAGGGGCAAAATTAAAAACCTAGACAAAATCGCGGGACAACCTTGAAATTTATTGAAAAAAGTGAGAAAATGTCTTTCTCAATAGATATAACCCTTTTCATATGGAAACAAAGAGGTTTTGCTTGCACATTCAATCTGGAACAAGCTTATATTAGAGAAAAAATATATTTAATTTTATATCTCCATTTGTAGACTTCTGAGTTAAATTTCAATGGTAACCTTTTTGGACAGGCTAACAATAATAACAACAATATTCTTCTATGAAAATCCAACCATTCAAGTCCATGCATTGGAGTAGCAAGGAAAAATACAGTGGGGAAGTGCTGGAAATGCCAGACACGGCCAAAGTGAAGGGAAATCTTATGAGTGGCCCGCCACTAAAACGCCCTCTTCATTGAAATAGTCGCTACTAAAATTCCCAGTATTATCTGCATCTATAAAACAGTCCAATGTGGGGCCACGCATAGGCAGAGAGCCCGCTGGTCTATAGACACGAGTGATGCCGGGAATTGTAGTAGCGGCTCTATTTCAATCCAGAAGCGGGCGAGCTGCAGTTCATTATGGGGCAAAAAGGAATTGTGTCGCTTATATAAAAATATATTAATAATATATAATAAAGCTTCAATAAATGTGCTCTATCTTTTTCAGTCCTCTGCAGTGTTAATCTTTTATTTATCCAATTTTTTGACAGGACAATTTTTATAAATTGGGCCTTTTTATGGTCTGTTTTTTTTCCTCTTTTAAACATATAGAGCACATCCATTTTCTTAGCTTTTTCAGTATCTAGTTTAATTTTGTAGCCTTTTAGGCTACAAATGCAAATGCATTTTCATCATTTAATAAATCCAATGTTTGTCATCTCTTTGCGCTTGGCTCTAGCATTACATTAATCTGTCTCTGCACTTCTCACACATCTGAACAGTTCTGGTGTATGAAAAAGTAATCTGAATTACTTGAAATTGTGCACAGTTTAGTGAATGATTACAAAACTGTTTTTTATTAACTTGAGTCAGAGGAAATTAATTTGCAAGTGAACTGCAAAATCCTAATCTTAAGTATTCATTAAGATTAATGAATGACTGGCTTCACATTAAATCTTTTAACATCCTACATTAAACACTCAGTCTGTATTTGGTGCGCAGCAGGTAATGGTCTCAAAATCCCTTTGGTGAAAAGTCTGCAATTCATGTAATAATAAATTGTCCATTTCCTTGCATTTTCTTGGCTTGGTGATAAATGCTTTCACTTTATGCTGGATTTGAAAATGAGAAACATGAACAAGCTAAGAATGTTCTTTAAAAAAAAAAAAAAAAAAGCTGTCATTGCTTGGAACATGTTGTCTTAAGAAAGGCAAATCATTTAACATGACAATATGAAGCTTAGGCCCACATTTCAGTGCTGTCAACAACTGTCGCTAAATGTTTTAAATTTCATTTATGGCTAATTAACTAAGAAGGATATTTTTATGCTTAGTTATTTGCAATAAAACCAAGCTTTATTTTAGTTTTGCACATTTATTATTACACATTATATAGCGCCAACATATTACACAGTGTAGTACAAAGTCCATAGTCATGTGACTAAAAGTCCCTCCAAAGAGCTCACAATGTAATGTCCCACCATAGTCATATGTTGTTCGCGCGGTCAAAGGTCAATGTTTGGGGGAAGCCAATTAACCTAACTATGTTTTTGGAATGTGGACACACACACAAACTTAATGAAGATAGTGTCTTGGCTGAGATTCCAACCTGGGACCCAGCACTGCAAAGGCCAGAGTGCTATCCTCTTAGCCACCGAGCATGCAGGAAGCTTTTTACTTCTGCTGCAGGCAAATACTCTTGTCCTTCTACTCATTGCTTTTACACTCCATGTACCCCTATAGAAAGGGAATACTGTGTAATAATAATAAGGGGATGAGTGCCAATACCATAAAAAAGACAGGGATGTAATGATGGCCAGTACATAATAGAACAAAATCAGTGCTTTAATAAGAAAATGATTTAGGGATCACCATATATATCTAGACCAGCCTTTCTCAAGCTTTTTAACATGGGAGGAGGGGATTTGCAGGGGAGTGGGACCCTTCAAATAATTTATGGAACTGCTGTAAATATAGCCAATATATTTTAGTATTACATTGCGTGCCATTTAGAAAAATATGTTCCTTACAGATAGTTAATATAAGATAGAGATAGATAAGATTATTATCACTTAAACTGAAGTAAAAGGCAGAAATTGCTCAAATGCCTAATAACATCTGAAGTAGCCCTGGTTGAACTGAACTGTACCCTGAACAAAATATCAGAGGAACACAAGCACACTTACGTCTAACGCCATAGGATAAAATGAGTACATAAACTTGAAGGTGAAGTTATTACAATAGTAACTGTCAAGTCATACAATATATTGGGTAGCAATTGAACACTCATTTGTTGAAGGTGATCCGTTTGAAAGAGGGAAAATTGGCAAGTGTAAAGATAAGCACGAATGACCAGAATCCAATTAGAGGACTAGGTCCGGTCTTGTGAGGTGTTTCATGTGTAGTAGTTAGCACCTTCTAAATTAGTACAAGGAAAAACAACCAACAGCAGGATCATGGATACCCAAAGCCTTTTCCTGCTGTTGCACAGTACTAACCTATCTTGCTGGACCCTCCATACAAGCTCCCGTAGCAGGAGTTTATTACTGGCCATGAGAGAAAGATGTCAGAACACACAGTGCATCATCGTTTGCTGTGAAGCTGCTGACTGCACTGCAAAGTATCAGTTTTGACCCCCAAAAGTTTCAACAATGTTCATGTCAGAACTGAAACTGGAGCAATAGCAGAAGGTAGCCTGGGTTAATGAATTTGGTTTTCTTGTTATTATTATTATTAAACAGGATTTATATAGCACCAACATATTACCCAGCGCTGTACATTAAATAGGGAGCTTATGTGTATGGCCAGTGCTGTATACTTTACTGATCCGAGGAAAAGATGGCAACAGGGTGCACTATCCTAAGCCAGCTAGCGGAGACAATACAATATGACTTAAAGAATCTGTTGCTGATTTCTTGGTGCCAGATACCACCGGACAGGTTCAGATGTCTTGTGGAGTTCATGCCTTGAGAGGGCAAAACTGTTTACACAAGGTAGACCTACACAATAATAGGCAGGTCAATGAAATGGCTGATCATTGTGTATGTACTTGTTACAACTGTTTGCAATGAAATACATTTAAACACATAATTCAGTATTGTACTGAAGTGGTATTTCTAAATACTATTTGTAAGGATTAATACAGATATAGGACTTTTTGTTTTCTTTTTTCCATTCTGTTTTGGATGTTAAGGTAAATGTACCACATACAGACTTGTAGTTAACAGATTTGTTTTTATAGGAGTGGGAAAGCTTGATGTGAAAGCTTTGAGCAACTTCTATGATAACATAGCTCCTGGTCCTGCTGTACCCCCTAATACTTGTAAAAAAGGTAAGTAGCATGTTGCTTTAGACTGTATACAGTTATCTTTGAGTGAATTAAAATGTGGAGTTTTTAGTTTAGGGAAATCTAAAGCAAAAAAGATTTGGTTTTTTTTTTTTATTATTCATTTTGAAAAGATTATGTAATGGATAAAACCCTTGCCTGTGTACTGTTGGGCCGATTTACCTTCATATCTTGTCCCAATCTCAATAGGAAGTGAGAAGTTCTTTTAAAAGTGGATAGAAATCACCCTCTTGAACAAATGTCATCCAAACCACTAAACAGCTCTGTCTATCTATGTCCGTGTGAAACATGTGAAAATTATGTCCAAAAATATTGCCACCCTTGCATTTGTCAGAAAATGCACCACTTCTCCCAGAAAATTGTTGCAATTACAAATGCTTTGGTATTATGTTTTTTATTTGTTGGCAATGGAAGAACATAAAAAGCAAAGAAAAAAAAATATAACACTTTCCACACAAAACGTCAAAAATGGCCTAGACAAAAATATAGGAAAGGAAGGCAATGACAGGAGACCCAGGAGGAACCCACTACTGACACAGAAAAATAAATAATCCAGATTGGAGTTGGCTAAAACTCACCTGTGGAAGCCACAATCCTTCTGGGAGAATGTCCTCTGGAGAGATGAAACAAAAATACAGCTTTTCGGTGTACGCACATCATTTGACAGTTTACAGAAAACAAAAAAGAAGCTTTCAAAGTAAAGAACACAGTCCCTGCAGTCAAACATAGAGAACAGTCACTGATGTGTTGGGGTAGAGTTGCTGCTTTAGGCACAGGTAGTCTTGACTATGTGCATGATATTA
>NC_092858.1:72525281-72529475 GCF_032062135.1 Pyxicephalus adspersus | reverse complement strand
TTTTTGTTCAACCCACTAAATTAAAGCTGAAAGTCTGCAGTTCAACTGCATCTGAGTTTTCATTTAACATTAATTGTGGTAATGTACAGAACCAAAATTAGAAAAAAAGTTGTCTCTGTTCAAATATTTATGGTCCTAACTGTATACTTTAAAATGCACCCAGAAATGGGTTAAGACCAAGTGCTTGAGAGTTCTGAAGTGTCCAGCAATGCGTCCAGATCTAAATCCCATAGAGCACATTTGGAGAGATCTAAAAACAGCAGGTTGGAAAAGTAAGAGTAGTCCAAAATCCCAGAAGAGATTTAAAAGACTCTTTGATTGTTACAAAAAGTGATTAACATCAGTTCTTACAAAGGGTGTGCTAGCAAGTATTATGTTGACGGTGTCAATATTTTGGCTAGGCCATTTCTGATGTTTTGTGTTGAATATCTCATATTTTTTTCTTTGCTTATTTGTGTTCTTTCAGTGTCAACAAAAAATAAATAAACATAATAATACCAAAGCATTTGTAATTGCAACAATTTTCTGGGAGATGTGGTGCATTTTCTGACATAAATGCAAGGGTACCAATATTTTTGGCCATGTCTGTATTTGTTTAATTTAGAAAGTTATAAATTGACAATTACAATCGTAATTAGGAATCAGTTTAAACTATACATTAACAGGCAGACACAGTGCATCTCACAAAAAGTCATGCATATCATATCAACCGATGGTTCATAATGCTGATACCTAAGGCCAGTGTACGCTTTCTGGTTTTTGCCTTGTTCCCTACTTAATCAAAATGCAAAAAGAAAATGTATCCAGTGACATGTAATGTGGTTAAATGGTTAACAAATGTACTTTCTATATATGTGAATCTACGTGCCCCCCCCCCCTCCTATTTAGAAAAGGTCCTCTGGAATCTGAAATTTTTATTGAACTTTTGTTAAGTTTAAGGTAAAAAACACAAGGAGGGAGCTTTTCTAGGAAATGGTCTCTTCCTTGGATATTCACATTGTCTAACGTACTGAATGAAATGTGAAATAAAAGTTTGTATGAAGGAAAAACATTTCAAGTAAACATTTAAAATACTTCTTCCTTTTACTTACTGAAAATACTTTCTGGGCTTTTACTTACTGTAATTGGTGACAATATCTCATATAAGGGCTTATGCACACTGGCATCTGCCCCCTTTGTGTTTTGTATTTGTCTGTGGCAAGACCCTAGGTAGAAACACAATAGGACATGCAATAAGGCATGCAATTCTTCCACTGCTGATGGACTCTGATGGAGAATAATTTATCCCTTTTTTGTTTTCTGTGCTTTTTCTAGTTCTTGCCAAAAATGAAATGCATAAAGTTTAGAAAAAGGGCACCAGTGGGCATATAGTCCTAATGCAATATTTTAACTACTCTGAATGATTCTGAATTCTATTATATCTATTCATTGTTTTGTTCCAGAAACAAAAAGCATTAAATACATGTTGTTGGTTTATAAAGATAAAAAATATAAAGTAACATTGTTGCATTCCATTTAACTTGCTATTTTGTATGTTTTGATCAGATTCATCCGATTCTTTATTAGTTGAGAGAAAAGCTAGAAGAATCAGTGTGACCTCAAATAAAAAAACTGAGCCCCCGGACATCCCTAATCCTGGTGCTGGGGATATTGGTAAGTGTTCTGCTGCTTTTTGTTTTAGCCAATCTCCAAACCCATCATTAACATAAAATGTGTTTGCTTTTGAGTTATTATAATATCTCACATGATGTTCAGAATCATGTCTAAATTACCCAAACGTGCTCCCGAAGTTTCTGGTAAATCATATACACTATTTCTACATGTTGTCACTCGAAAACAGTTGAACTATTTCACCCTAGAAGGCCAATTTTTCAACGCATTTCACAGCAAAAGAAGCTGCTTTCTCCAGAATGATCAGAGCAAAAACATTTAACACCTAAGAAGAAATCTTGATTGTTATGGAAGATCTTGGGTTTGCTGGATTCAATGCTTTTAAATATAGATTTAGATGTTTTTGCTCCAATGAATAGTTTACAAAGATAAAATTGAAGGTTTTTGATTGACCTAGTCAAACTCCTGATTTTATTACCATCAAAATATTAAAGAATGTGAATGGGTCAGTTCATATCAAGCGTAATCTCTTCTAAAGGGTGCAGTACAAGTTTTCGAGGCCAAGAATGTCTGATCTTCCAACACTACAAAGGAAAGAGACAAATGTACCAAAATACTCATAGCATGACAGCTTTAAAGCCTGTACTGTAGCGTAGGTAAATGCTCACTTGGAGGATGTAAAAAGCACTTGTCTTACCTTTTTACCTAATTCCTACACAATCTTCTCTGCCATCGGTTCTACACTTCCTCTTCTCTAAGGCTGCCTATGCAATGCAGCATTGGTAGCCCTGCATTGTAAGTAAAGCACACAAACAGCCTAATGTGCCAGATATAATTTGGTTGTGCTTCCACTTTGTTCTTAAGCTTTTATGGTCAGGAGGGTTCCTGTTACAGTTAGAATAGGTAGGCTTGCCTTAGTCTGTATGTTTTTGTTCGGTTTTTTATGACTGAATTAGCATTAGTTTTTGTCTGTTTTATGTGATGCCCTGAATTTGTACTCTTTGGGTTTTTTATATTCTCTGGCACTTTGTGGAATCCTATAGCTGTTCAGTTGCCTGTTATTTCTTGGAAAGCTGTAAAGGTTTTGAATTTTTGTTTTTTCCGATGGAAATTTTGTGCAAAACCAGTTCTGTTTTGTTCATAGGGTTCAGTCTATTCCTCTACAGTATTGCTACAGGGGGATATTCTAATTGACCTTACCAGGCTTTATGTCTAACTTCATTCATTATTCAGGTCTCCTTGTTAGCAGTTGAGTTTTCACAACTTTCTCTCCATGATGCCCACGGAGGTGCCATCATATTTTGGGGGTAGTGTTCCTTTTTTCAGGTCTTTTAAGTTGCTGCCCCCTCTGAGCAGCAATTCCTGGGCCTGTGGGGTTTCTTGCCATGACATTTCCTTAAACTGCGTTTGGACGTTCTGAAGGTGAAAGATTGAGGGGTCTCTCTAAAGTTTCAGATTTATTGTAAGCTAATTGAAAATCTGTCTGTTTTCCAGGTCTTCGGCACAGACCCAATCAGAGACAAGCAAGAGATGAAGATTTTGAAGGGTCTCCATGGAATTGCAATAGTTGTACTTTTCTCAATCACCCAGCACTAAACCGTTGCGAGCAGTGCGAGATGCCTCGGTTCACCTGAATCTGCTGCCAGCTGCTTCACTTTGCTTGAGGTTTTATACAGATACTATCTAGCATGCAAGGAAAAAGTAGGGACCTTACTTCAGTGTATCAGCAAGCTGAGCCCAACTCACTGCTGAAGTTGAAAATGCTTTGTTCGCAAGCAAGACTCGGTATTTGCAGGACAGCCCTGTTAGTGATCTACCAGATTCCCCTTTTCATTTTGTGCGTAAATGATGGAGGTTTCAAAATGCTGGTCATTTGGTTTCTTCTCCAGAAGACGAGATCTAGCAAAGGGGTAATGGAGGTCACCGTTTTGCAGACCAATTATTTGGATCAATGAAGCAGAAGACAGATAAGATGAATAGAAATAGTCTTTTCTGCTTCCCAGAAGTATCCTACTGAATGAAGACTTTGGTGGTGACATGGTGTTGTAGTATAAAAATCTTATGAAGCATATTTAGAGAAAAGTAACTGCTGCTTTCTTCAGGGTAATTAAGTCCATATGAAATGAATACAATATGCTGTTATACAATGTTGCTGTGAGAAATCAAGGTTTTAGCCTTACTTTTTTAGAGCACATTATCCAATGTATTAATGCAGTCCCCTTCTGTTTGTGCATTGTCCAGAAAGCTATATTGTCAGACTACTGGTTATGTTCACACATTTAATATATAACAAGCTAAAGATGGACATTTTACTGCATGTATTCAGTCTGTATTACTGTTAAAGTGGTTCCCAAAAGCTGTTCAGCACATTCAAATGATCATTATGTAAGATTACTCCTTAAAATTCTGCGACACCTATGCCAAAATACTTATGTTAGTTTGGCACCTTCGTTGAAATGCATACACTAATATATTCTTACCAGACAATAGTGAAAATTTAAATGGGCCACCTTTTTTATATGAAGCAGCATTATTTTAAATCAGTTCACTTACCTGTGATAGTTCACAGAGAAATGAATATGT
>NC_092858.1:72524031-72525112 GCF_032062135.1 Pyxicephalus adspersus | reverse complement strand
TGCTGTTGAGCGTCCCATTTTGTGAAAGTTGCTTGATGTTTACAGCACAGAAGGTACTTTGTGCCCTCAGTGGACCCACTTGACTTCAATTAAAATAAAATGCCAGAGTCAAACTGTGTTGTTTGCACATTGTTAATGAACCTGCTTATAAAAGTGAAGGCAGATTTAGAAATGTTGTGCACTGCATTTTTTAAGGTAATATTTTAAACTTTTTTTTTTGTTAGAACAAAATACATAAAAGGTAAAAGAATATATTGTTTTAAAAAACATCCTGGTACTTTAATGCATCTAAATTCCTGTATTGTAAAGGTGATTGGTTTGCATCCTGCAAGTGGCTGAAATAATAAAGCACCCAATTGTTTTGTGAATCACAATATTGGCATTATGGTAAATGTATGTGATTTTGTCTTTGTTATGACAAACGTGACAGATTGTAAGGTTTGCTGTGAGTAAAAATTCATGCAAATGGTATTCTCAATTTAATTCCTAGAGGCATGAATGGTTAAAAAAATAATCATCAATCTATAGTTAACAGGATGCCATAATGCCACAGTCATTTCATAACCAAAATACCAGGCATACTGTGAGCGCAAGATTGGAAAACATTCACTCAGGGATCTTCAATGTGGCCAAAAGTTACCTGCACACTTACATTACAACAATGTATCTGCACAGAAAACAATCCAACTTTGGTGTCCAATTAAATCTAAACTTCAGGTAAATGGCTAGATGTGCAATATTGCGTACATATAAACCAACTGATTTACCTGCCAAAGGATTAAGATTTGAAAGTTTAGTCTTAAAAATTTACTCAGCTCTACCTTGCAACAGATTCCTGTCCTGCAGGGCACAAGACCTGATATTTTTTATTTTTTTATTTTTTTTCAGGGACTGCAAGAGCCAAAGGGACTGTATTAAGCCAAATTCGGGCATCTTGCCTTTTTTTTTTTTTTTCTTAACTGTGCATTAAGGACCACAGAGCTCTACTAAAAGATTTTCTTTTTTTTCTCTCGGGGAGATTCGTACCAGAGCCCACATAGTGCTCTCGAAAATTTCCAGTCCTACCATGGGCCAAAAACTA
>NC_092858.1:72520557-72522156 GCF_032062135.1 Pyxicephalus adspersus | reverse complement strand
TTGGGCAGAGGGACATGTATATAAAGCCATATTCATAGAGAGGATAAATCGATTCATTCCAACTTTCAGCAGAGTGGCATTCCCAGTGGACCTTTTTGGCATCTAAATTTGAGTATTATGGTGGATATCTTTACCATTCCCATAATGTTCTTTCTTCCAGTACTATTAGAAGTTTGTCTTCCAGACACAAAACCCTTCTTAGTCTGAGGTAATTGAATTAGGAACATAGACATTAGTCTGGAGGCAATGGCCTTGGCATATCTTTTCAGGTTAGTATTTAGTAAGGAAATTCTTTGCCTGGTTTGGCAATGTAACAAAAACCACATTACGAATTTCACTGGGTACAGTACTAGTACAGTACAATGGCTAAAAAGCCATTGCATCTTGAAGATTTATTGAGGGGAGTTGTTTTATAGCCTGTTCCACTTCTTTATGGGCAAAAGGCTTGATTAAGGTAATCTGTATCACTTAGTCTAGGTAATAGAGTTTGTAGGAATTTTGCAATCTGCTCAGTTGAGGTTTGGGCAGTAGTTGGATGGACCTTAAGCTTATATAAAGATTTTTAATATTCACTAAAGGTTTCTGCTATTTGTGATTTGATATTTGACATTGTGATTTGATATTTAAAAAGGGGGATTTTATTTTGGCATTGATTTTTTTTTTTTTTAATTGAGAGGCAAGATATGTACTTGCTGTAATTTCCGGAAATTAGTGTACTTTAGTCATTTTTATAAATGTTATTTTTTTGGCTAATAAGTAGATGAACTTAGTGGGATATATTGTTTTTCCATAAATAAAGACCCACTGTATTAATATTGTCTTAAATAGAAAGAAAGATAGGTGCAGGTGATACTTTCTTTAGAGGAGGCAAAAACTTATTGAAGTAACAGGTCTATCAAAAAAAGATGAATTTTTGAATAGGATGTGCGTGTGGAACAGTAATACAAATAGTCTCTCTTGTTAGCATGGAAACAAAACCCGGTATCAAACGGTGCTTGTGATTTTTAGGCATTAACCTTGTGCAGGGGAAGAGTCCATAGATCTATCAGGTACAGACACAGTTTAAGTCACCACATATTGATAAGAATCCTTGTTGTGTTTGTTTGGCTTGCTTATGCACTTCATTTAGAAATGCGATTGACATAAGGGGCATACAAATTCAAAAAAGTGTATCTAGTGTTGTTGATATCTGCCACTAATATAATAGTGATCATAGTTCTCCCCAGAGGTTTTTAGCCGGTTGCTCCGCCCAGCTAC
The DNA here is from genome assembly GCF_032062135.1 of Pyxicephalus adspersus. Taxonomy (NCBI): domain Eukaryota; kingdom Metazoa; phylum Chordata; class Amphibia; order Anura; family Pyxicephalidae; genus Pyxicephalus; species Pyxicephalus adspersus. Next base: position 72,520,899 of record NC_092858.1, on the reverse strand, counting down.
TTTGAATACCCCGCCCAGCTCTCATCCTTGGATACACAGATCTCAGTGAGGCTGCTCCGTGCTCTGTGTCATCAATTCAAATGATTGCTGCCGTCAAGCACACAGCTCAGCCTTCATGTGAAGGAGACACAGGCAGCCCCGCCCCCATCTCATAGCACGAGCTCTGCCTGTGAAATGTATTTCTGCATCCTCACAGCTCTGTACAAACCTCCATATCTCCTAATATGTATGTCACAATGACCTGTAATTTTCAGGGTGTACAGTGGACCCTCATAGATACTAGGTATTACAATTTCAGGCCCCCAGCTGTAAAGAATTTCAAGATATGGGGGTCACAAATGT
>NC_092858.1:72486056-72520411 GCF_032062135.1 Pyxicephalus adspersus | reverse complement strand
AAAAAAAACTGTTCTCCAATTGGAGGTGACATAGGAATACAGACAGTAATAGACATGTCAATAACAGGATCTTTGTATCTGATATGGAATAAATAGAGATCCGGATGTCCAGATTCAATAATATGCACTAAAATAATTGAACGTGGAGGTATGAAGAAGGAAATAAAACAAGTTCACAATGCTTTTTGGTTTACAAACTTTTTCCTGGGGAAACTTGACTGCATTTATAGTCCAAAGCGTCTCCTCTCTTTGTATTATAATTTTCACCTGGAATACCCATCTGTATGCAATTTTGTTTTGTCAAAAGCACTATGGTAAGTGTAAAAAATTATTTTCGTGCTAGTATAGGCACTTGGGAAAGATCTGCAAACATACTGATGCTGTCATTTACAGCAGGGAGTGGAGCCATCTGCCAAGAGATTAGCATTAGTTTTTCTTTAATGTGGAAAAAATGGATACGAGACAGTACATACCTGGGTACTTTGTAAGTTAGAAACAAGGGCTTAGGCAATCTTTGTGCTCTAGCAACAAATGCTTCATATGAAGCCGCTGATGGAATCAGGGATACTATCTGCTTTTGAATATATTCAGATGGACAATAGTATTGGTTAAGGTTTTTATTACATTTAGATCTGCCCTCCAAATCTGCAAGTTTAAGAGTGATCTTTTAAAGGGCAGAACCCACCGAGAATGTGCACCTACAAGTGCATTATGAGCATCTGTAATTTCACCCATTTTAGTTGCAAAAATGCTGTACTCTTTCCTCTACTCCTTAAAGATAATTTATAAATTACTGCATCAAAGTAATTATATCTTCATGTAAAAAGCCTTTTAGAGACACTAGTATATCTATCAGAATTGTTTCAGAAACTTGCTTGTCAGATGCACAGTGTCAGTAGGATCAAACAATTCTCTGTGACTTTCCAGAGTCTGAGTCTGGGTCCAGCTTTGACTGGGCTATTGACTGCAGAGGAGCCCGAGGAATTGGAATCAGGAGTCTAGGTTGAATCTTTTCCCCACCGAAGCTGGCAAGCTGTGGGGTATTTCTGGCCCTGGTTTTTGCAGCATATCCTTGGAATCCTTCTTCCTCAAGCGTGTCCGGGAAGTAGGTTTACGGTGACTTTGCTTATGTAATGCTGGAGAAATACTGTTTCTCTGATCGTAGTTTTCATTCGAGCTGTCTAGACCAGTGTTTCTCATCCAGGGTTCTTCCAGAAGTTGCTAGAGGTTTCTTGAGCCATAAGCAGTTTGGACCTCTTAGAGTGACAATATTCCAACTGACCCACACACTAATATACTGTGAGAAGTGGATATTGTAATTATACCAGGGGTTCCCTAAAGACCTCAAAAAAAATGTCTAATATTTAGTAAATAAAAAGTACATTTTAGACCTAATTTTGAAAGTGTTATTTGTTGTGATAATACCACATAGCGATCACACTGCGCTGCCGATGACATTACACACTGCGGATAAACGTCACAAACTGTTTTTATATAGAATATGGGCAGTGATGAGGGGGTCACTGTCTGTCCTGTCCTCTGATATCACATGCTATTAAAGCATCTCCACATTTTTAACATTATATTAAAGAGTGACTTTCTTGAAAAATGTGCGTTTTTTGTTTTTACACTTTTTTGGAGAGGACCTCTCCCCTTCAGTCTTCACTCCCATTTCGGTAAGGACCTAAGGGGAAATCCACAGCCTCCTGGGATATTTGTGTCACAAATCCCAAGAGGCTCTGAACTGCTCCTTATGTGCATACATCTTCAGAGGATTTCTTATAATGTAAAAAGTGTTCAATCTAATGCATGCGCAGTGCAAGCAGCCCTGGATGTACAAGTGAGCATTGGAGAAAAGGTGGAAGCTGAGCCAGCGTGGGCCTGCTGGGCTAATTTTGTAAAAGAATCAAGTAAAAAAAAATGTTTTCACAAAATTTCACTTTAACTAAATATAGACACAGGAGCACATCTGTAATTAGGCTGAATTCACACCGGCAGTAAGGTTACATTTGTCCATTCCTCATGCCAGGAACCGGTAGACTAATGCAGCAGATCCCAGATTGCTGTGGATCACTTACATTACATAGTGTTGGAGCACGTGGCTGCAATCTTACTCTTAAGTGTGTTCTTGTTGTGGAGAATGGCCACACAACTTTGTTCTCCTGAGTGTGATCATTTAGATATTGGCATTCCTATACTTAAATATCATCGAATAGGAGACTGCCTGTTAAAGTATTACTTTTATATACACAGATGAATGAATGATTACAATTAAAGTATATACCACTTGGAATACTATTTCCAATCTTACCTTTGTCATAGGCATAAGAAGTTTTATTCTGACCATCTTCTTGGTATCCCAGGACCAACATGTCTGTATTTTCACTGTCCATTGAATATGGAGAGATGTTACGTTTAAAATGCGCATCCAGTTTTCCTAGAACAATAGTAGATTTCTAAAATTGTTGTTTATAACTAACTTCTTCAAAGAAAGCCAAGGAGGAATTTGTGTGGCACCTTCCACAGCAGAAATATGCTGATAATTTACTGTAAAGTTCCATGAATGGCTGAGTTTGAATAATCTAATTTACACATGTATTATATTGTATGCAAAGGTTAACAATTCTTAGGTCAGCTCAGTAATGAGTTTACTCTACACAGTTAGAGTAAAAATAATTAGAACAGGCAGCAGGCTGAGACCCGAGTCCCATCTTTAATCATTGTTGCATGCAAAAGAAAATTGCTCTTAGTACTTACTTTCCCAGGGTTCTTTTATGATCATAGATCCTAAGGCTGCTTTGCATTTTGAAAATGTTCCATCAACATTAAAAGATTCATTCCTGTAAAGACTAAAAGTTGAAATGGTAGAGTCAAAATGGCACTTTGTTATCAGAGCTCAGTAAGGATGCATTTACATTTTAATCAATTCCTCCTATAAATTTTGAAACATGATATAACTGTGGTCACTACAAGCAGCCCGAGGCACCCACCAGACCATAAATATTAAACATTTCAGTAGTGTTAGACTGATTAAAACAAAACAATGTAAACACATCTTCCTAAAGGGGAACTCCTTGAATAGCTTTCAATGGATAGTCCAAGATTGATATGTAGGGCTTCTTTCCTAATTTGACTCTCACTACTGATACTACATACATATAGCGCCCCTGTGCCCCAGGCTGGTTATTAATTACTATACATTAAAAAAAAAACGTGTGTTTCTCTGTGTGGTCTAGACTTTAGGCTCTTTTAAGCGCAGTGACCTGATGTACATTGCCTATGTGTTCTAAAAATTCTGCTGAATTTTATTGTTTCTTATATATAATATATATAAATTAGGATTTAAATTCCTTATTGTGCTCTGTTCGTAAATTTAAAAAAAGACAAGGTGGTCAAGGTTCTGTGAGTCGTGGAGATAGGGTCAATGAGAGGTTCCACCTATAAGGGACTGCCGGCAGGTATGCAGGAAATCATTTGCATGCAACAGGCACTTATTTTCTTTTTACCTCCTTTGCTTTTTTTTCATATTATTTTCACTAAAATTGAAAAGCATCCAAACATGTCAAATGTAAATTGTAAGGCTTTTCAATTTCTTCACATCATAATTCACATCTATTTGTGTTATTACACATTGAGTAGTTACATGAGTTAGATTAGAAGTTGGGAGTTAACCCTTAACCTGACCCTTACATGCATTTATACATTTATAAGTAGCATTAGATCTTAGGTTATCATATATTACCTTCTCTGTAAGAATCTGTATTTGTTCCTTAGAGTCCTCTAACTTCTGTTGGTATTCTGCTTTGAGTTTGGCTAGATCCTGTTTTTGCTGGGAGATCTCCTCATCGGCTTTTGCTAACTCCAATACTGCCCTTTCATTGGCTTCTTGGAGGGCACTGATCTGGTTTTTGAGTTTACCTGATATATGTATGTATCAAAGCACATTAGTGAGATAGTTTATCATGACAACTGATCTTATTTGCAATATATGTATTAATATAAATAAATACCGTGGTCACTGATGGTTATCTTTATACCCTTATTAGACTAGGCCTATTCATTATTATAGTCTCTGACTTACATAAAGTGCAATCATCAGTATTATTTCTCTCTATCAGTTTCAAAATTCATCCTTTTTCACAAAGCCATAAAGAAGGGGTCATGCTTCTGTACTTTTAAGTCATCTATTCATTCTGCAGACTGTCATGGGAGAGTACTGAATGTGATAACCTACTATAGATTATAAACGAGCTACTACAAGTTTTCAAACAAATCTGAAGTTTAGCAAAAGTTCTCCACCAATCTATATTAGCATTTAGTACACAAATATGATTTTACTGATTAGATATTTTACTTAATAAATAAAAATTTTGATTTGGAAAACAGATTTCTTCTTCTACTTCACTGATTAAAGTCAAACTTATGACTGATATTAAAAACAAAAAATATGTTGTTATATATGTATTCAAAAGAAAACAAATATGTTAGAAGTGCCTAATCAATTTTGTTTTTATGTGTTTGTAATCCCCTTACAACAGTGGTCCCCAAACTTTTGCACATCGTGGACCACTAAATGCACAGACTAAATGCACAGACACAACTCGCCTACCTGCCTGAGCCTGCGATGTCTCCGGGAGAAATGGTCCGCGGCTCTGGCCGGTGCGCCCCCCCAAGCAAGATCCTTCTCCTGACCCCACTGGTGGGTGCACCAGCCCAGAGCCACGGCCCACCTGTCAGATGGCTAGGGCCGTGGACCAGGGGTTTGGGACCCCTGCTTTACAACAACAAACACAGAGAGACAGGGCAAGGAGTGCAGCACTACACAACAGTACATTGAGGGTATATACTGAGGAGTGGAAAGCAGAGAGATGGGTTAGTCAGTCTGATGTTTAAGCATTACATTCCATTCACAAGTTGTGAACACAAAGGTAACCCAGCTGATTGCAGACTCAAGCAAAAAGTACCTTATCTGGTTTGGATAGAATGGAGCATCAGTACAATGTTTTGGCTGATGGTTGGAAAAACACTTTAAATACCCTTCCAAACACACTGACACAACTTTCCATCAGACTTTTTCTGGTTTCCAAATACTGTTGAACTCTATTCACATTAAAAGTTGTACAACTATCCTACCACCTGTAATTGTATCAAGCTTTCATATTAATCTCGATATTAGTTCTGCATTTTTGATGAATGTATTCATTCATTTATAATATATAAGTGCTCTATAACACATCATTTGAGAGGTCTCTAAATGGTATGGCTGATGAATTGTTCCTTTCAGTTTTAACCTTGCCTAGCCTTCTAAAAGCTTAACTAATTGCAAAATAAAGCAATGTTTTGTTAAATCAAGGAACAAATGTACTTTGTTTAGTCACAGCTCACTTATCAGTGGGGGCATCAGACTGCTATATGAACAAAATGTTAAACTAATTTTAAAAGCATAATTTATTTCTTTGAGATTAACATTTATCTCTGTGAGTTTTAAGTGCTAGAAATGGCAATAAACCAAAGATTACAGATTCCATTCTCAGTAGTTACATTGGGGCTGTATTTACTGTTACACCCTGGACGGACAGTGCCATCTGCAGCAGGCGTAGGTGGGCATGGCCAGGCCAGCATAACACAATAGATACGGGCCTGTGGCTGGCTCTAGAATCTGCCCTGCTGGCTGGCTGAAAGCCACTACAGCGGTGAAGAGGAAGCAATTGTCTGTAATATGCAAAATGTATTGTTGTGATGTCACATACTGAACAGACCAACATGGTCAGTGCAGTCAGCAAAGGATGTCTACTCACAGGAGTCTGATGCATCACTTCTGTCCAAATTAGTAATTGCTGTGCTCCTTGATGGTGTTGAATTTGAATAGAATGTCATTATGGCCACAAACAAAAGACCTTTGCTTGTTCATTTTTGTTCTGCAGACAGGTACCTTGCCTACAGGTAGCCGTATACACATGTAACCTTCATCTGTTAGTGAAAGCCACTTTTTGAAAACTGATATACTGTATGCTACTGCAACTGGATTATTACATAGGCCTACTGAAAAATCTCAGCTATAACTATTGTCTAAGACTTGCAATATGAACAAATTTAGATTCAGACATACAAAGGACTGTCTACAGATATCCAAGCTGTGTAGAGAGCACACAAGGCAATGGATGCCACTGGAATCATTATTTTTGGTAAAATATGCTGGAATTAGTAGATTATCTGCTACTGGTTACCCAACCTGGTTACTGCTCCTTGCAGAAATAAGCACTGTACTATTCTTTTAATGAGGAACAGGATATTACTGTAGAAACTGACAGGTACTAGTGTTGGTCTTTTTGAAACATCTCAAAATGTACCACAAAAATATAAATCCTTTAAAAAAAAAAAAGCTTGGAAAAGTTGGCTAACCATTGTTAGATTTTTATTGTTATGTTCATGTTCCAGATTTTCCTTGATTTCCTTGCTGGTAAACCTTGTCACAGTGACCGTAATTGTCAGTAAAGCGCTTACTGAGCCTTGAATAGCAGTAGCTACCCGGCAAAGGTTCCAATCCTTCCCTCTTTTTAGCTTGACATACATTTTGAGTTTTACAGGTCTATGGGGAAGTATGCATAAAGACAGACAATGATCATATTACAATTTACAGTTATAAAAAATGCAAAACAACAAGGTATATGTTACCAATATGTTTCTGGAGATCTTCAGAAGACAGTGGGTCAAATGAATTGAAAACATCCTGTGCTTTCCTTTCTTCATTAAAGGTTGTAGACTACACAGAAGAAAAAAAACATAGTGTTATGCAGGAAGATATGTATATATTCATATACTCTTTTACCTTAGATAGAAAACCGATAAAAACAGTGGTTCCCAACCTGTTGCAGCTTGCAAACCATAGAATCTTTGCATGCGCGGTCCGGAGTCCTGTGTCACTCAAAGGGGAAGAAATTTCCCCAGAGTGATGTCATCATGCCAGAACTTGCCCACTTTCCCATCGCAGGTCTGAGTCCAGAGACACAACCCACCCACTGCCCGTACGGGAGACATGGTCCCTGGCTCTGGCCAGTGCACCCTCCCAAGCGGGGCCTTTTCCTGGACAGAGCTGTGGACCACTGCTGGTCTCCATGCTCTCGAGGCCCACCTGTCAGACGGCCGTGGACCGGGGGTTGGGGAGTTTTTTTTTTTATTACATTTAGACCTTTAGTATGCATAGAAAGTGACTTTTAAAGTCTGCTGCCATTAAAAAAAACATACTAAAGCAAATGTCTTCAGCAAAGAAAGAGTTTGATACTTACCTTGGTCATTACCAGCCTAGTTAATTTTGTATGTCTTCAACAGATAAGTTTGTAAAGAACCTTATGCATCCAACACATCTAGGTTTAGCATATGATTTTAAAACAGACTCTAGGCTAGAGAATTGTCGGAGCAGTACATATTAACTACTTGTACCTACTACTGAAAATTTTAGGTATTATTTTGGACCCAGCAATCTACATAGGCATTTTGGCTTAGTACATCACTGAAATATTTGTGCTATATCTTTTACCCTTAATTTGGTAGGTACAAAACCAGTACAAAAAATATACCCTACCCTATCTAATCACATTGCAATCAACAGCCATCCTAATAAACTTTATTAATTTTCCTACTAGTGCCACTGCAGCTTGAATTTACCTTTTTACCTTTTTGCTTTGATCTCTCCTCTGCTAACTGTAAGTAACAACACAAAACTTTTTGAAACAATAGTGTATCTTTATATTGGTAAAAAACTATATACCAGCATCTATTAACTTCAATATCAGATATGAAAGTAAAGTACACCTTTACAACTTGCAAAAAAGCCTTTAGCCATATAGCACATGTGTATACTCACAAAAAAAAATGTCTATAATATTATTATTATTATAAAATTCAGTTCACATTCCTTGAAAAATACTTTGTTCAATTATGGAATTTAGCCGTCAATTTGCATACACAGATAGAATATATAAGCAATGCAACTAATGATTATTATAAATTGATATTCAAAACTGTATTTTTTGACTAGCTATAGATTTATTGTAATCTTTGATAACTACAATTAATATGTGCATATTATATGATGTGCTATTTTATTTTTATTTTTGCTTTATACTATGTAGGAACCATACAACCTTTGCAACAACACACCCCTGAGGAAGCCTATAGTTGTCCAAATGGGTCGAGAAATATGCAGCCGTAAAAGGTCTCACTTTATGAAACGAAATTTCTAGGAGAAATATCTAAACCCTGTGACATTTAACAAGGGTTGAGGATATATGTACTGAAAATCCACAATGTTTGTATAATTACGTATAGATCAAATGCACTAAAATTTCAATCTCAAACCTCTTTCTTTCTCCTTTATTCAATATACTTGTACATATAGAAGTAATGTTAAAAGTTAAACATTTTTATTATGTGCAGGTCACAGTCACATCACTTGTGGCCTTACAATGGATCCTACATTTGTGTAATTGCATGTACTTCTGAGCCTTCAGACCCGGAGACCCATGGGTGACCTGTCTACAAATGTGTTGAAGCTTTGATGGTTGCACTCAAGACTTGACAAATTCCTTGTTTTTGGAAGCACTAATAAATAAACTTCAGGCAGATATCATAGACACAGCAGTGCACATTATATATCTGAATTGGTATTGGCTTTTCACCATCCACTGTACAACAGAAATTATGTTAGGGGAGCCAATAGTGTTAATCAGGTATGCTGTGTGCCAACGCTTCATAAATCTTCAGACTAAAACACAAAATATTATAGTCAGTACAGCTAATATGTTTGTATTTCATCTGTGTACAGAATTTATGCTTTACCTGAAATGTTCATATTTATTGCAATGTTCATATTGTGTTCCAAGCTATGTACGAACAGGTTTACTTGCATTGGCTGACATATTTAAATCAAGGTTTTGCCTACATTAGAAGTGGCCAAGCAACAGTAAGAGATAAGCAGTGTACAAAAGATATTAGAACACTTACAGAAAGAACATTTACATAGATTAAGGACTGACTGATAGAAACACATCTTTTCCCGTCTGTATAAGGACTAGTTGATGGAACTTGTGCAATGCGTGATCATTTAGCTTATTACATTTTATCTTCACCAAGTGCCAGGAAGCAATCAGTGTGCATGCATAAAAAATATGTGCTAATACGTACTGGGTTTATAGTCTGATAATGGCTGTTGTTAAAACCTTACTATGACAATATGAATACTACAATCTAAAAAGGTTTTTACTGATCTAAATGTAAATTATTTGACAAATGAAAATGTGAATTCCATTGAGGAAAAATGTTATTGTCTACCTCAACTTGTCTTCGCAGCCACTCATTTTCAGACAGGATATGCTGCTTGTCCTCCTGAAGTTGTACATTTTCACTTTGTATTCTCCTAATTTCTTTGCTCAGGTCATTTATTCTGGCCTCACGCACCAGAAGTATTGATTTCAGGAGGGGCATAGAGATAGCCTCTCTGGATTCTGTAGCCTACAACACATAGAACAAGATATGTTAATAAATAATGCTATGTATTGTACACTTGCAGTTACTTTAAGGCATGAAATAATACAATTCAGAGGAGTATAGCATTGGAAACTATTGTTCTACAGAGCTGCCAAGTGCTTACTTAGGAAAAAAAGCACTTAGCAGTCCTAATCTATATTATCTACAGCAATATTAACGTCTAATAGATCAACAAATGGTAATTGCTGCAACATATTTTTTTTCTGCAGACTAAAAGCACTGTAGGTTTATTATAAAAGAACAGAAATACAAATGTGTACAGTAATATCATATTACCTTTACAATTTTCTTTTAAATAGGGTTTCTCATAAACAAGGGTTTGGTGTTTTTATAAGGCAGTGAATCTGAAATCGTAAATCTGTGGTTGAAAATCTTCCAGGTCCATACATTTTAATGGCAGAGATAGATTCTCCACCAGGTAATATTATGGTGACTGTCTAATTCACTGCTTTATAAATAGGCCCCCATGAGTCTGTGTTCCAGTATCTTTTATGAATGGCATCTATATTCTATAAGCCTGTACAGTGTGCTGGAAAAACAAAGTAATTAAAGGAAAACTGTAACACTTTATTTGAAATTGCTAGTTTCCTGGCTGTCATGCAGATCTAATGACTTCAATACTTGCTTAGTTACTAACGTATTTATGATTGTACCTTTCAGATCTGGTTTATGGTTCCAAGTGAGTCTTTTATAATATTTAAGCCTGTGCCAGCCAGTAAACTAAGCATTTCTGAAAGATGTCAGCAGTGGCAACCTCTGTATTTTTGGCAGTGCTGGTTATATCACACATTTAACACCTGTTTATCACAAAGAAATAAACCTCTATGTATTCTTTAGTAAAGATCAGCTATTGTCAACCTCTTCATCACAAACCATGAAATACTTCCAGGTCTCAGTAAAACCCTGCTAATAATTAATAAATATACAGGGGACTTTAGCTTGAGAAGTTAGTTAAAATGTAACAAAAACCTAAAAGTATAAAGAAGGCGGCATACTGAGGAACACAGCTGCTGTGTACTCTAAAATGCATCTGTGCCCTGACTATGAACATTAAACTATTTAAATATTCTTAAAAAAAAAACAGTACAGGAGTAATAAAGCTTTAAATGGTATAGTGGTTTTGTATGCAATGTAGGCATTTTTAGAGCCAGACCAAAGAGACCAATGTCAGAGTAGAATGGCCTGGCTCGTTGGAGGTGATAGAAAGGCAACAATAACACTGCCAAAAATACTTGTTACAACCAAGGAATGCAGAAGAATATCTTTGTGTGCAAAACATGTCCAACCTTGAAGCAAATGGGCTACAGCAGCAGAATACCAACCTGGATGCCATACCTGCCTGGGGCCTGCCAAAAGATTGGAAAAATGTTACCTGGTCTTATGTTCTAGATTTCTGCTGCAACATTCAGGGTCATATTTTAGTGTCATCGACTTGAAAGCATGGATCCATTCTGCCTTGTATCAATGATTTAAGCTAGCGGTGGTGTAGGGGATGTTTTCTTGGCATATTTGGGGCCCCGGTCGTTAAACTGGGTGTAGTTTAAATGCCATGGCCTACATTATTATTGTTGACCACCTCCATCTCCTTATGACTGCAGTGTACCCATCTTCCGATAGCTACTTCCAGCAGGATAACCCATGATGGCACAAATCTCAAAATATCTCAAACTGGTTTCAAACTGAGTTCACTGTACTCAAATGGCCTCCATAGCTCTCAGATCTCACATTCAATAGAGCGCTTTGGGATGTGGTTGAATGGGAGAATACCATCATAGATGTGCAGCTGACATGTTGTCATGTCAATATATACCAAAACTCTAATGTTTTTAGCTTATGGCCAGTGACTGTGTATACAGAAGATTTTAAAATCCTAAAAATGTCAGACAGCTATATTTGTAAATCATAATTCTCCAATATTGCCTGAATTATATTAGACAAAATTTTATTTAACAGCTCATATTGGTATTTGTAAAGGACGTACCTAGCTCTGGTGTAAATTAGACATATCCGGCATTAAAGCACATCTCAAATGTTTGCTTCTTGTTCTGAAATTCTGTCATTGCAGTATTAACATTCAGAACACACTTACTTTATATAATACACATAGAAAGTAAGGTATTTTAAATCTGAGGATCAGTTCTGTGATTCATCAGAAATATCAGCAGGACATAAAAGAACTATTCTTTACCCATTACCTGCATTGTGCTGCTTTAAAGGTTCCTTGTCAGCATGCAGCATCCGGGGACTTTGTTCAACTCAGCTGTATAGCTGCGAATTCAGATAGATGCTGCTACTTGACAAAAAGACTGACTGGGGCCTAGCAATAGCAGCACCTTTACATATAGGTCAAATATCTTCTTGTAGAATCCAGTATTCTACAAGAAGATAGCACACACCCATGGCATATAACCTAATATTATCCATATACAGCAAACTATATTTTTAACAAATCATTATATTTTAAGTACATCTTGTTAATACCTATGTGATTGTAAAACCTATTTTTAATTTAAATAAAAAGTGCATGTTTTTTTAATATAGATACATTTACTAAAATGATCCCTATTTAGGGAACTTGTGGCAAGACAGTGCTGAGTTGTCAGGGATGCGAGGATGGTCCATTGTCGCCACCACCAAGAATCCCACCCTGAGAAAGGCTATTTGGCCAACCAGGGAGTACAAGTACATAGCCAGTTCTGCAAAAAATCTGCAGGAGTAAATTATTTTGTAACAATCGGTAGCTCTTAGAGATGGGCTTTTTGAAAAAAAAAAAAAAAGTATTTCTTTTAGTATCTAAGCAATTCATGTATACATCTTTATTTTTGTTTGGAAAACCTAAAAGGGTATTACCTGAAAATGATTAGGTTTGGTTTCTTCAGAACAATCAGGATTTGGGTCTATGGACTTTGTCCACTGATGGTAATTTCCCATTTCCTGCAAATAAGTCTGTAACTTCTCTCCTTCTGATCTGCAATGTTCTGGTAAAGACTCGACTGGCATTGTAGCAGCTTCCAAAACATAGTGAGAAAACAATGGTGAAGCATTGAAGGATGTGTTTTTATGTTCCACTGAGGTCTCTTTTTGTAATCGTAGCCTGGTATTAAAGTTTATTTCATCTCCCACAACATCATCAACAATTTCTGAGCTCTCGAGTTCATTTTCTTTGCTTGGCCACATTTGATTCCTAATAGAACACGAAGGAGATGCAAGAGCATCCTGGGACTTGCTGGATTTTACTGCCATCCATGCAGGGTTCTGAAATGAGGTTTGCGACAATATGCTATCCACTGAGCCTCCTAATTTGTTTTTTGATTCCGCCTTCAGTCCTGTGTGTTTCCAATTGCTTTTTGATAGATCCATGATGTCATTATATTTTTCATCCTCTAAACTGATAAACCTTTCTAGTTTGTTAGTAACTCCGAGTGACACATGCCGGTCTTCTTGAAAACTGAAATCATCCATGTTTTCAGAAGATAATCTTTTACTTGATTCCATTATCAGTCCTTTCTTTTGATAGGTAATAAATGTGCCATGGAACAGATGATTCTTAACCTACGATACTGAAAAGACAAATGAATACAATATATGAATTTTATAACCATAAATATACGTGATAAAATGATGTTCCGTAACAATATAGATAGAACTAGCTCAATAAAGTAGCCTTTTAAGAGAGTTTTAGTAGTCCTGTAGAGGCCATATATATTATTCACTTATATCGCCTGGACACCTTATTTATTTATGTTTTATTTTTTTTCATGGTATATGTATTACTGATTATTGGAATATTTTGAGATTGGAATATACCTGTAAAAGAGGGTTTTATATATTTCCATCTTTGAACTTTATTTGTTTGTTGAAGGATAACATTGTCTTAAGGACTGTTAAACACAATAAAAGATTGTATTGTTATGGAACACATTGTATTACTTTTGTACAGTTGTGATTAGTGCTGTCTGTTAATATGTATGTATATAAATATATAAAAATTTTAAACTTTAAAAGTAAATAAAATAATTAAAAAAATAGAGTAGCCAAACCTAAACATTGAGTTTTGTTCCCTGGAAGTTATTCAATGAAGGTGACTACACTTTCCATCATATGAAACAATCCAATGCTGCCTTTATTCAGTTACTCTAGTTACTCTACTTTATTAACAAGAATTTCAGGTAGCCAACACTTTTCACTGTGTCATTAAAAGTTTTACCCCATATACCCATAATTACTCAATAATTATATCTTTTAAAAGGAAGCCCAATATTTTAGTAGTATTGAAATTGCCAATGCTGATTTTGCTGTGGAGTGGTTTATTGCAGAATCACATACGTCTTGAAAAAACACCTGGGAAAATCCCCATGGAAACTAATATTAAATGTGAGTCATGTGATTTATTGAAACCTCTCCTTTACAATTTATAAGGTAAAAGCAGTTTCTCCAACAGCAATCAGTCTCATAAGACCCCTGACAGGAAACAGTTGGCAATTTGCTAAGCAATTAATTTACACTGTCCAAGTCACAGCTATGTCAAGAAAGGTGTTGTATTCCGCCAAAAACACTTTAGTGATCGATCTCTTGAAGTTGATGTTTTATGGTGTCATTAATGAAATGTAACCAGTAGGCTGTTATCCTTCTCTAATCATTATGAAAAGCACTACGTTAAACTTGATGAACCATAATTAAGCGTGCCCTAGCTCCCATGGAATAAAACAAACAACATAAAGTTTCATGTGCTTCATAGGCTAGCCAAAAACGTATACAGCGACAGTTAAAGTCTTTAAATTGTGTCAGCATAATGAGCAGCAATCTGAACTGGTTGAAGATGTTTGTTTGCTGACATTGAGAGATCTCGTAGGGGACACACAAAGACGTTTTAAAGAGATCAGTATTAATGTCATTGTTATTGTCATGGTATTTCACCCTATCTCAGAAAATAAATAAAAAGATTGATATATAAAGTGATCAGAAGTATTACTACATTATGGTAATGTTTAAAAACAAAACTTTCAAATGCAGTTTGTAGATATTCATGGGTATCCAGATTATATAAATAGTTTGTCTTCTGCTCTTATTTTCTAGGTGTGCCCATGTCCCTCCTTGCAATTAAACTACTTTTAGCAGTTCTTGTCTGTCCCCTGACATCAGAGACAGACACTGCAGGGAGCCCGACTTTCAGCTCTTTGCCCCCTTTTACCCTGCACCGTGACCCCTGATTTGTTTGAACCTGTATAAAGCTGCACTTGAAGATTACCACCATGTTCCCCATTTTCTGCCTGAATCGACTACTAGCTTGTTCTCCTCTGACCATGAACCTTCCGACTTTTTTGAATTCTCCACCTGCACATGCACAGATAGTCTCCTTGTACTGCTTTTCTTCCTGTCCCATGCCAGTTATATTGTTCAAGGAGTACATGAGGCTGATCCTGGGTAAAATTTAGGTACTAACATTGCTTGCATTGAAAACAAAAATGAAAAGATTACATAGCTGCATAAATATGTCTTCCTTATATCTGCCTGGAGTACATTATATTTAAAAATCCTGTATACCTCATATTTGTTATCTGAAATATGCCAAAAATACTATAATAAAAATATGTAGTCTAATAAAAGGAAAAAAAAAATAAAACAGCTTTTGGTTCAGGTCAGAATTTCTTGCAGTAATTTTTTCTCCCGTTAGATTTTCTCAGTCTGATCATCAGCGATACTCAACCCAACTTCTATGATCCCAGATCCTAAAAAAAACCTGGGAGGGTTACTCTCTGACAAAGAAAAATAAGAAAACAAAGACAGAAAATGTACAACAACTTTTTTAAATGCAGAGCGGCGTAATGTGTCGATTGTGTTGCCCATTACGATAAGTGTATTCATTCAGTCATTTAATGTGAATCTTATAAAAACTCAAGCAAAATAACAATGCACCCTGTATCACTATGTGCAAAAGTAAATCACAAGATTACGATAACAGTGAAAGTAGTAAGCACTCAATGGGCTCTAAAAAAAAATGGAGTATTATATAAATGGAGTTAGACAGAATTAGAAGAATGATGGTCCAATGCAGTGAAATACATGTTCAATCTAAAAAAAACTCTAAAGAGCAAGATGAATAGGGTTTATAAATATCACAGCACCCACTAACATTTAAATCTTATCTCAAAAACAGCAGGCTCTGGCAATTTGTATTTATTGCTAGTGGAGTTTTATCTTAATGGATATGTTTTAAGTGAATGGTAGGTATTTTGAGCCATAAACACCAGAAGTGGAGAAATGGTGACATAATTAACACTTACTGCTGGGATAAGTGCCATTACAATTCTATTCTTTCTGAAATGTATATAGTGTAAGAAATGGGAAGAGAAATGCAATAGAGCATTGTGGATTGCATACTATAAAAGGTCCTATAGTTTGGACGAGTAATATTTTTTGTGTTGCCTCTTTACACAGACTGGTTAAGAAGGTAGAAAAATACAAATGGAAGAATTCAGGCATAAGTAATCCCTTCGGTAAAAAAAATTGTCTCAACAATACCTAGAGGGGCTCAACTTTTACCACTGAGGGTGGACTTTCTGGGGAAATGGTGGATCTACCTGTTTTTATTTCATGCCTTGGGTCTTCTCCCCACCAGTGACTCGTTCAATCTCCACAATGAGGACACATTAAGCATTCAGAATGACAGAGGTGGGCAGCATAAACTGCAGCTAGACTGAATGATAAAGTGAGTGTGTGGGTATACACATGGCCCTCCCAGCATACCCTCTCATACACTTTTGGCACTCATCAACATTTATTATAAAATGTCATTCTGGGCACCCCGCAGATCAGTGGTTAGCCTTTGCAGCACTAGGTACCAGGTTCAAATCTTGGCCAGGGCACTATCTGCATGGAGTTTGCAGGTTTTCCCCGTGTTTGTGTGAGCTTCCTTCGGGTAATCCGGTTTCCTCCCACATTTCAAAAACATGCAGTTAGATTAATTGGCTTCTCCCAAAATTGACCTTAGACCGTATAAATGACGTATGACCATGGTAGGGACATTAGATTGTGAGCCCCTTTGAGGGACAGCTAGTGACATGCCTATGGACTTTATAAATTGCTGTGTAATATGATGGCGCTATAAAAAGAAGTTCACTAGAAACAGAAGTTAGGCAAAATCTCCTTAAACTGGACACAAACAACAATAATACTTTCCAAATAAAACATGGAATTATATGGATTATATGAATATGGTCAGGTTTGTATTTTAGTTTGTGGCTCTTCAGGTAATACAGAGACACATGGGCAAATGCTGCAATAAAGAAAATGATGGTAGTTTTAATGCTTACATTTGTGATGTAATGAAAAATATGACTAATTTGCCTTTGGTGGTGACCAAAGGTGGACATGGCTGCTTACACAGTTACACAGTATAATTGATGGAATCCAATCTTATCCCATTGTCACCTAATTTAAAAACTCAAGATTAAAACTGCACTGGACTTTTCCAAATGAATGGACCAAAGGTAACATTATTAGGTTTGGTTTTGGGATTTATGAGCCTGGGTTCCCCACTTGAGTCACCTTGTCAGTTCCCATAGTATAGCGATTTCCCTTATCCTCTGAGTTTATACAAAGATCTACTTTATTAAGCAATCATAAGTGTACACATCTTTAAAGGTTCAGCAATTTAAGGCTGCAAAACGTGTAGGGTAGGTCTATCTTGGTGCTTGCTAAATTTGACATTTCCTTTACTTCTAAAACTCTTGATTTTGGAGACAGAAGGCTAGTGTTTTATTTAACTGGACGTAGCATCCTTTAACATTTTATACTTTTTATTCATTTAAGTTTTATATATTTTAAAATAAATAGTCTAATAAAGCCAATTTCAAATCCCTTTTCTTGTAGGTTTATTTTGAACCTTTTTGATATTTGTTTAAAATATATTATACCAAGGTTCAGCTTTATTTTTGCATTTGTGACCCAGTCATATACCCAGCATTGACTGCTCCCTCTAACCTCACATCTCTCTCTGTGTTCTAACAGCAACAATTTTTATTCTTTCAAGCACAATTTGGGTAACAATTCCTAGTGAGCTGAGACACGATCAGCAATGCAGGTGACAGGAGGTAAGCATTCAATCTCTTTTTTTTTTACAAATATAGTCTTTTTCATTATAAAAAAAAAAGGAGGGGAAAAATTCAAGCCAACGGGTAAAAAGGATGTCATGAAGATCTAATACACAACAAATATATAATATATGCACAACACTTTTCTTGCCTTTACCAATGACAATTTCAAATTAGAGGTTGGATGAAAGATTTTGTTTTTGATAGTACACTATAAACATTACACTTTTACTGAAAGATATATACATCAAATCAAATAGAGAGACATTTGAGGAGGACAGAGGGTCAGAATGAGGGTCAGCTGGGAACTAGTAATGCCTAATGTTTTCAGGGCAAATCTTATAAAATGCCATTTAAAATTCAAATTGCAAGTAAGATTCTGTATAAATTCTTGTACATACATATGAACATAAGTTCAGTAAATTGTGATAGGCAAAGCTTGAATTGGTCCTATAAGAATTAAATAATAGCATCTTGCTGATAGAAAATCAGATTAACATACCTGTTTGCCAAGTGTTCTCTGATTCTGATGAACAGGCTTCTAATTCAAATATTTAATAAAAGTTACTACTAATGCTGCTAATCATTTTTCCTGCACACAGTCAGTGAAGTATTCTTGTTACTTGTAACTTAGCTGCAGGTAAAGCCAAGCTGACCTTAGCCTAGCTGCTCCGCCCTGAACTAACTGAAAGTGTCTTACCTGTTCAACAAAAGAGGCAGCAGTTTGTGTTTATATACAATTGTACACACATCAGCTAAAGAAAGTAACTGCAATGCAAGCGAACAAGAGTCAGGCAGCAACCTGAGTGCTAAGCAAACACCCCCAGGCACAAACTATTGTCACTGGTTATTTACTGACTGCTTTGAGTTTGTTCGGCTACTCTTCAGACCATGGGTGTGTGTAACAGAATTCTCTTTGTCCTGGCTTTGATTTGTACCTTATGTTATTGCTAATAATCAATTAAGTAGCGCTTGATTAAAAAAATAATAACCTAGAAAAAGTGCAGAAGGACGTGATTGTTGTAAATAATCCTGGCATTCTGCTTTTTCTTAGCTAAAGCCCTTTAAACATGGCTTCAATTTGTAATAAAACCTATGCATTGGCACTTGCATGTAAAGCGAAGTACAAACTCAATACAATAATGTCAACTGCGATGAGCATTCATGATTGTCTTGGCAAAAAACTAGCATATGTACAACTGTCCCTGGATGTTGCTCTATCTTCCCTGGTGGAACAATGAATGATGGAGCAGGAACAACCACTGTATTTTTCTATGGGGAAGAGAGCAGCAGCATGTAACCTATTCATCCTACCCTTCCCTTCTTCATAGAACAGAACAGTGCTGCTCAGTCATACTGCTATTACTAGGAACAATCACAAAAAATTATATATATATATATATATATATATGATATAGTACTTTTTAGTTTGTTTCAGCTGATATGGGATACCTTATACAATATGTGCCTAGTGAATAGAGAACACCTAGGGTGCTGTACAATAGAAAGACCCTGTGTCAATAGGCTGCTTTAAACAGGTTTTGCATTTTAAAACAAATCTAAGGAGACATAGGTAAAGCAGGTCAGATATACCTGTCAAATAATTCTAAACAATCTAAAGTTACAAACTGATGCTATCAAAACTAACCTAATACCTATCCACACAGGGACCAGTAGGTTGCCACCCTTCGAGGGAAATTATATTGGCCTTATAACCTTTTCCTATATCCATATATATATATCCATACATACACTGGCAACAAGGCAAATTTGTTACCAGCCAGGGCAGTAAAATATCGGCCCTAACAAAAACCAATGTCTACATACCAAGATGCCTGCTTTTGAATTTACATGGTAACTTCAAACATTCAACATAAATACAGATGCACACAATACGTTCTTTTCTCTGTTCTAGAAAAGGGTTTGGAGAAAGATCTATGCACATGAATGAATTACTCTACAGTGTTCATACATCAGCAAGACATATTAGGCTTGGCTTTTTTATTTCCACCAAAAAAGTGACATTTATTTTCAGAATTAAATGAGGTGGAAACATTGGTCACATGTCTGAGGATAAAAGAGCTTGATTTTGGGGTCTGAGCCTATTGTGTGACCCCCAAACTAAAGAGGATGCAATGTATGAAGGTATAGATCTCCATTTAAAGTTAATATGATATTTGAGACTGTAATGCTAAGGCTAATAAGGACAACAATGTACCTGCTGTCTAACAAAAGTATGAAGTGTCCGGTTCCCTATGAGCTGAAACTTTAGAAGTACATTAATATTGTGAAAAAACTGCAATTAGGGTGAACTGGCTAGGAAAGTGCTGCTCTTTTGAGAAATTGAATATAGAGATCATGATAACTTTACCTTCCTTTAGTGTGGTATACTGCAAGCATGTAAAAACATGTGACCTATTTGGTTCAATGTTATCCAATTTTTCAAGTGGTTTTGAACCAAATTTTTTTCTTTCCCATTCTTTGAGAAAATTATTCAAAGGACACATCTGAAAAAACTCAGCAAATTGTGGTAATTCAATGAGGGTTGCCAGGAAAAACCCCATCACCACAGCTTTAAACATGTCCTCCTACATCTGATCCACTAAAAAAAAAAAAACTCACCAACTCTCATGGTGCATTCAGGAGGAAGCCGCACTGCAGAGAGACAATTCAGTTTTGAATGACTGTTTTCACTTTCTAACATTTCATGTACCTAGGATGAGCTCTTAAATTTGCTTTAATAAAATGTGCAAAAGTCTAGGTTCCAGCTGACCATCGTGTTTTCATTAACATTTGCTACACCTTTGCTATAATTTAACAAATGGGCCAATCAAACATTGCTTACAAGTTAAGTACCTTTTATTAAATAGGAACATTCATTTCATCTTTTCAAATGTCCCAGGTAGCAGGTGTTAGTGTTTAATAACCCACTGCTAACTGTATCACGCACCGTCTTTTTCAATTTCCCCTTGATATTAATGCATTTCATTAATGACTTAGCATTTTAAATTGAGTTCAATTAAAACTATTCTTGTGTAATGGTACAGCTGTCATCTATTCTGACTCTTTCAGGGTATATACTAGATCTATACCATGGACTGTTGTTAACCTTTAGTATATATATAAATATATATAAAAAATATTTATATATAATTTGCATTTTTCTATTAGGTGCCATCTGTCATTGTTTAATTATCAGTTTTTAGGAATGACTCTGTGAATAGGATTTAATTAAAACAGTGCAACACACATACAATTACTTAATAGATTTTTTTAATGCTTATAAGCAATAGATTTTGCAGTTTTGGGGGTTATGGGTGTAAGAAGCTTGGGTGAATTAAGCGTTTCATGGGATTATGTTTCACAAATCTGACAGATTAAACATGAGTAAGGGTGAGATGTGTCCTGCATAATTTATAGAAACTCTTGTTCCTTGGCAGCCCTGACATTTGTGACCGTGTATAATTATTATAGAGAAAGCAGCCAGTGGAAAAATTAGTTTTCAGCACTTCAGCCTTGGAGTTCACTTTAGGACTTTGCCATAATTGTAAATTTCAGATAAATAAATATGAAAGTCTATGTTATTACCAGTAAATGAAATATATATTACAGCTTTACTGATTCAAAGGCAGGTTGTGAATTTATTTCCTGCATTAATTATTCAATCAATATATGGTAGTATTTTCTTTTTAATTACACCATAAATTTTAACTGTCCTGTTCTTATTGTCCTCTAACGAAGAGTCATTATATTTTCATTTTCATTCAGAGCATATAATTATATTTCTGACACATTAGATATCTGTTCTGAATTGGACTTGCTGTTTAGTACTCTACAAATAAATAAATACATTATCAGTAGGTACTGATTGATGTCATTTTTAGGGGATAAATCAAGAGCTCTGAAAAATATTATTCCCATGTAATGTTATGTGTTTGGCATCTGGGGACAGCTAGGAAACAGAAGGCAAGCTTGTCTTTAGAAATGATATATTTAACTGAGATGGCTTCAGCCACATTTTTAAAGCTGGAGCACAGCTGGAAGATAGAAGTCACAACATACCCCTAAGTGTTTGAACAAGGATCACTGTGCCAGCTTAGGTGCATTAAGCACTCAGATTGGATATTCACAATACCAAAGTGTAGAGCCTCAAGTGAAATGCCGATTCCTCACCATGATTTTCCAATATATCTCTGTAGTCTTCATCTATAAGCAAGGGCCCACTCAGACTCAGGAGGCTAGTTTCACTGTTCCAGCACACCTTTGACCTTAGGGCTTGAGTAAGCAAAGAATTACCTCTGGGGGGCAAGGTTGACAAATGACCAGATACCCCACTGGGCAGATAGTTCAGAAGTGATAAAGACGCCAGAGGGTAAGCAACAAGTATAACATATCCACAACAGGACAGGAACTGAACACTATCACAATGGTGAGCATCTGCTTTGAGTGGGATATGATTGACAGGCTAGGTGAGGATAGCAGAGTGAATGCCATATCAATGACCAGGTGAGGTCCAATACCACCTATACCTCATATTTCCAGTGTTCAAACATAAAAGGCAGAAGCAAGAAAAAGACAGCTACTTGCTGGAGCATTATACGTAACAGGCTGCAAAAATCAGGAGCATACAGGTGCCCTTTGTGGGTGCATTCCACACGGAAAACTGGTGGGCAACAGATCGCCACTAAAGACTATAGTGGGTACAT
This sequence comes from Pyxicephalus adspersus, assembly GCF_032062135.1. NCBI lineage: Eukaryota > Metazoa > Chordata > Amphibia > Anura > Pyxicephalidae > Pyxicephalus > Pyxicephalus adspersus. The sequence goes on along the minus strand of NC_092858.1, from coordinate 72,498,066 downwards.
GCATGTACCCAGGATGGGAGGCACCTGAAGACCATAAGATCATATAGATGGGTAAGTCCTGACAACAAGAAGTTGAACAGGTGTACCTAATAAAGTGGCAGTGAATGTAATGGTCCATCCTTTACCCAGAGAATGCCTGGCTGAGTAACTCTTATAGGAAGAGGCATACTTTGTCTTGAGTATTTTTTGCTCTTGTGTTCCTATAAGAGGTGCTTTTATGTAAATGAAAAACATCATTTTATTAAACAATTCTGTCGCTTTGCAAAATCAGAAAAATATCATTGAAGGATACATCTGAAAAATGTCATTTTTAACGACATATTTTTCAAGAAAAAAAATAGACTTTTGGCTGTGTTTTGAAATGTTTATTAGGGTATTTTTCTTCTTCATCTTTAAACTTGAAAAGAATATTTTCTTTCAAAAATTCAATAATTGAATTGAATTTGCATGTCAAATACAAACTTGTTTAACTTTAAAAACATCTTCGTATTGGAATAGAATTTCAATGAGTTAAATAACAGTAAAATGCAGATTTGGCCTTTTGCAAAAAATCAAGCTTTCATCATGTATACTTATACAAAGTTCCTGTGCAAATAAAAAGAATATATTTTAGGGAAATTACATTCACTCTTCATGGCTTTAAATATAAACATCTTTGAATTTGCAGCAAAAGAATGACATTCAAAAAACTTTAAAATAAGCGTAACTATGAAGCTATTCATGGTTAGAGTCATTGGCAGTATGAGGCAGACCGATTCTTTTCTCCATACTTTATTAATGAAGGTTATTGAATGAAAGCTGAAAAACTCCACAAACTGGTGCCAAGACAAGGTCATTTAGCACCCAAGGAAAAATGGCCAAAGTGCTACACCCCCTCCGCCTTACTTTATCCCATTTCTGGCACAGTCATTTCCTCTTTGTCACCAATTCATCCATATATAAAAGCAATTGTGTACTGTAGATATATTTATTTATACTTGGTAGAGACAGCAGCAGCAGAAATATAAAGCAAGCCTGCCTCTTGTGCCATCTTCAAACTGTTTAAAGGGCATAACTTCAAAAATCCTGAAATCCTTAGCACTTAAACTGGCCACAGACAGCTTAATAAAAGCAGAAGATGTTCCTAATTTACATTATTGCTTACAATTATGAGGTTTCATCTGTACTTCAAAAAGAGAATGCCTTATTTACAGTGCTGATCCCTAATTCCTCTGTACAGAATATACTGAAGGGTTGGAAGTAAGAATGTGCAAAACAGAAATTTAATTGGCAATGGCTTTAAATTGGCTTCCAAGGGTTACGGAAGGTTTTAACTGTGCTTGCACAAACCACTCATTATTTATTCACAGAAATTAACCAGCCATAAAATAAACAATTTGAAAGCAGTGCACAAGAAATGTAATAAAATTGAGCAAAACATGCCAAAAATATTTTTTTTGGTTTAAAATAAAAGTTGCTTTACAGTCCCATATGTAACATATATATGTCCAATATGACATGCTTGATGTGTCCAGTTTGGTTTATATATTTATCACTTGGGTTTACATTACATTACATTGGAGAAATTGACAATACATTGTTCAAGTATGGTACCAGGGGGGCACTATGAGGTACCTTGTTTTCAGTCAAGTGATCTTGCTAAGCATTTCTTGATATCATATATTATTAAGCATTGTTTTTGGAATGCCAAGCTGCAGGGAATTAAGTTTCATTAGTAGTATTACATTGCTGCAATTAATAATTTAGCATTGGATTCTGGATGTCCGATATTGTGGACAAAATGCTGTTTATTGAGGTGAACTGTAAATATGTTATTGATTTGTGGAAATCTGAGCTTACTTAGTATGTACGTACTTAGTATGTACTTTCGCCTTGCTTTATTGGTGAGTTTTAGAGACTATACTGAATATATTGTATTTTTAGACAATGCAAAGGTTTGGTATTTCACTTTTTTGGTTGCTCATTGCATATTAAAGTTCATTAAATAATTTGATTTATTTACTCATTGCGGATTCCTATACTGTACATGGATAAAAGAAAAATGTCCCATATTTTGGGGGAAAGAGTATTATTTTAAAATTCATCTCAGGCAGCCAAAAGGTAAGACTTTCTCTAGCCCATGTAAAAGTCTCTAGTCAATGAATAATTGTTGTGGCCGTCAATCAGAACCCGGGCCGTGCCCAATTTACTCAATCTAAATGCCAGGATACAGTGAATGGCTCACTGCTGTACAGCGCCACAGAAAGCATTTTTTTAAAGTACTTGTATTTCTTGTATTTGCTAGTCCTGTTTTGGACTACCCTTAAATTTTTGTGTGTTTAAGTTTGCAATTGGAATTTTTATAACTGTTTCCTACTATAATAATTATACACAATGTTTTACAATAAACATTTAATGCATGATAAAGGATTCCTGCAGCACTATGGTTTACACAGCTGTATCAGCCTGTCTTTCACCTAATTTTGGCAGCTTAAAACTTTCAGTGATAAAATGAATTACTGAAATTAGTGATTTCTGTAAGTTCAACTACGAAGATCTAGGACAATAGGCTATGCACAACACATTTACGGACTTCAGAATATGTTAACGTCTACCCTCTGGCTATTAAAGCATAAAAAAATGTGAATATATGCTGTATATTGTATTTCAAGCTAATTTACGTTTTTGTTTCTTACAATATTAGGTAAAGAAAATATGTACATGATCATTAGGACTGCTCTGAGGGTTGCCAAAATGGAAGAGCAAATAAAAAAGGGCAAGACCTGCAACTTATGCTGAAATAATTAAGTATTTATGGGAGACATTGTTTTTTATCTAGAGTGTTTAGGAACTTTTTTCCTACACTGAATACCATTACACATCTCATAAAAACTGTAAAATTACTAATAGTATAGTGATAATAAAAAAGACGTCTCTATAAAGCACAACAAAACTGGTGCTGTTTTTGCTTCCCCTATAAACATGAACCCAATAAGAAAAGACTTTAAAAGTGTATCTTTCTAGTGGGTAAACTTTTAAATACTTCAGCCTCCATCAAAAAATTCAGAATTTAATAATTTTAGAGTTTGGGCACTCTGAGAGCCCCCCTAAATTCCCTCTATACATGAGATATGTAATATTTAAGGTAATAAAAATAGGCTTCATGACCATGCCATAAAAAATACCTTTTTACTAAACCTGTTCTATTTATGCAAGTTCTAAAATTTTTGGTGGTGATCTTTTTTTTTTCTAATTAATATTATTTTAAAGTTCCTTTCTGTATATTTATATCCTGGGAAATCTCATTAATATATTTTACCAGACAAGTAATCAATAGAATTCCAATTACTGTGTAAGTAATAGTAAATTTACCCTTTGCAGTATGAGGAGATTTATATGCAAGCTGAAACAGTATGCAGCACTGCAGGAGAGAAGGAAAATGCAATATTGTCTGAAAATGACACTCTAGAAAGCTACAGTACAAATATTCTAATTGATCAGCGCTGTCATATTGGTTTATAGGATGGTATACTATAAGCACAATATTCTGAAAATGCATGAGTACAGATGTGATTTACACAAAGTAGAACAAGTTATCCTCAGTCCCTTGTTAGCCATAAATTCTTGAAAATACAAAACAAATGTCTTTTTTTCTGCATAAATGTAGAAATTGCAATGGATTCCAATTCAAGACAAGGTATTTGTAAAATATAGAGCTGAATTTGTTAGGTAAAAAAAACCCATTTCTGTTCTGAGTGTTCTAGCCCTTACACCTCTTTTTGTAGTCGACATTAACTGTGAATGTTAGCTTCTCCCTTAAGGGTATGTTTACACTGTTATCTTTTACAATCATCATTGACCTGTGTGTAAGCAGGAAATGAACTATAGTGAACACTTGTATAGTAAAACCTTGGCTTTCTGGTTACAATACTGTAGCTCTAAAGATGCCAGCACATGTTTTAATTAAAAATATAAATATAAAAATAGTGATTGGGTCTTGGAGTATTAAAATACAATTGCTCCTTAAAATAATCCATGCATTCTTAACTACATATTCTGAACAAGCAGAAGAACTGTAAAACAAGCCATCATTTATATATGTATCTGTAAGCATTGGAGAGAAAGTTGCTTTCGACAGTAAGAAATCTTACTTAGAAAAACAATTAAAAAAAACAGCAGATGTTTCTAAGTTGCTAGAAACTGACTGAAACCATCTCTAGTGTGTTTGCTTTGAATGTTGATTAGCTTTTAAAAAAAAAAACTTGACATTAAAAGCACCTAGAGAGGCTTAAAGCCACATACACACTTCTAATTACAGTTGTTGGAAAGGATCTTTCAAGATTAACGACTAGCACTGCACGATGCATGAAGGAGTGCTGTACATACAGCACCATTCTGCTCTATGCAGAGGGAGGGGGGAGAGTGACAGAGTGGCACCCTGCTGCGCTCTCCCCCCCTTTGCTTCCATGAAGATCGTTCATCGTTCATTGTCCATGAATCCACCAGGACAGTCGTTCAGACGATGAACGACGCGTACTGTACACACTTCAAATTCCCTATCGATATCGGCCCTGCACCGATTATCGGGTGAGAACCATTGGAAGTGAGTATGTAACTTAAGGGATGGCTCTTTGTACTCCAACGTTTCACAGCTATCTTTGAGGTCCACAGAGCACCTCCTTCTATTTTTGCAATAGGAGTTCTGTAGTCCTGCAAGATAAATTTAAAAAAAAAAAAATAGCTGATGACAAGTTTACCTATTTTTAGCTTTCTATTTGTTGCAATCCGATCGTCAGTTTGAAAAGGAAAATATAATACAATAATTATTTTGCGAGCATATAATATCATCCATGGATAAGATGGATATGAATGGTTTTTGTAATTCAGTCATTACTACTTATTACAATTACAGCCATAAATTTTCCTACTGAACCAAAATGCCATTTATACCATGATGTTTGCAAATCATATATTTCATTTACATTTTGGTATTTTTATTTTATATATAGCAGACATAATACTTAAATTAATACCTCACAATTATCTAAAAGGAAACATCCTGATCTCCAAATTACAATTTTTTTTGAACAAAAGTACACTTTTCATAAATACACCCGAAATGTTTATTCCTGTGATTGGACAGAGAAGCAACAGATGAGACCATCCCTATGCTCTTTCTTCTTGCCACCATAGTACTTGTCAGTACATATTCATGCAGAAGATCTGATTGGATGCCTTTTTATGGTACTACTGTAGAGGTGATTATATGACTGATACAAAGTCAGATTAGGCTATGATGGTATGTAAAATACACTTCAACAAGCATGTTCTTCATGTAGAATGAGCCAGCATCACTGCACTTGTGTAAATTTATATGAACAACATACACACTATAGTCTTTGTTCTTTTATTTTACCTTTACTAACCTTTATCTGCTGTAACAGGGTACTCCATTGTATGGTTGGAATGTAGTGCCCAGACTGAGGCATTTCACGTATGGTGCTCCAGGATAAGACAATATTGGGTTCTTTTAGATAAAGGCTTTGGTGCAAGTCTGTGTTGAGTCTTCTGGAGCCAGTCATGGAAGAATTGAGACGGTTTCTTTATTAGTGCAATCCTGGAGCAGTCATCTGCATGCTGGTTTCCAGTGCAGGAGGAGAACATATATCCAGAAAATCTGCTAAATTGCCACAGTTATTTTAGGCAAACACGGTTTTATTATTTTTAGGTTAGTTAGGGACTAAACATTTTGTAATTAGGTGTGCAGCTGGGCTACCTATTTTTTTCTTTTGTATTCTGCTCGCAAACTTTGCTCTTGATAAATAAAGAATCCAGACAGGAACCTGCTTTTTTTGTTTAAACTGGACTTGTACTGCCTCTTCATTGAACTGATGATATGAGCAAAGTCCAAAAACATCCGAAACTGTCCACATAAGCAAAAAGCAAAAACTATCACAAAACCCTAAAACCTGAAACCGTATTTCAGAATAATCCCCAAATGCCTTTGACCTAACAGGAGGGTTTTCTATTTGGGACTCATAAAGGTAAACTAACACATTGCAAATTATATTTTATGAAGTTGGCCAAATCCTTTATTTTTAACCCATCAGTTCCAAATCTCTTGTTCATTTGACAAATTTCTCATAATAATCTGCTTCTTTGGAAAATTAGAAGACACTGCAATCCGAAATATTACATATACAAATTTTTCTTTGTTAGTATAAATCATTTTCCTACATATATAACAAATAGATTTTTATAATAATGTATCATAACTATTTCTCCATTACATATTAACTAATAGTAACATCTTGCAGATGAATACGTCCTAGGCAAGTAAACTTTACCTTCAATGTTGTCTATTTCATATTTATCTGCTGCCCCTAAGGACAATGCATACAGGTACACAAGGTTTATCGTAAATAAGATTAGGTACATTGTTGTTAAGTAAATAATCATAGGTCAATAAATAATGTTGATACAAGGGTATTTGAGGCTCTTTTTATTCCAATCTGGAATCTGTAATTTTTTACAGTCTGTGCTCACCAGCATAAAAGCCTTCTTACAACATTGCCTTTGCTGTACATCTGTGCAAATTCTACCTAATCTGTGGCAGCATCTTTAGGAGGTTGTTGCTATTTGCTCAAACTGTTCATTGTACACCCAGGTCCAGCTGATCAAATACAGGGTTTAGTTTTTTCATTCTAATGTGTTTCTCATTCAATAAAGTGCATACATTACATAAAGTATGTGTCCTTTAATAACCCAAAATGTACTAAATTTGTTTTAAAATGTAAATTCAGTTTAGCTTAGGAAAAAAAAATCTGGTGTGTTATATATACAATTAATTGTAAGTAGTTTAACAGCTGCCATAGCTATGCTGGATGGTCCACCTATATCAGCCATTTGATGAGTTGAAGGTAATATTTGACATGATCATGGAATTACATTTCTTTAGAAGATCTGTAGACTAGTTTAAAGTTTCATTTTCGATCTTGTAACCTTGTGGTTTTTGTCACATTGGGTAATTTCCCCACAAGCAACAGAAAAATAGTGCAAACCTTGCAAGGAATTTACCTCTTAAACATCTGTCCCTGTAACAAGTGTCACATTCAAAGATTTCCCTAATTTGTATTTCCCTTCACTTTCCCCTTGGGAAGTGGAGAGAGACATGTGGTATGACTTCACTTGAATTACATTACTGCTTGTTTTGTGAACTTTGAGGATGAACTATTCCACAGTGCCTGCAACCACATAGGTTAGTATGGCTTATCCAAAGGCTTATCCACTGCTTGCTAAGAATATGTGAATATCTGACTGACCATAGTCTGATCACAAGCTCTTCTCTAAAAGGTTAATAGGGCTACAACAATTTAAGTGTCACCTTCCATCATTCTAAGAAGCTCTGTTGTAATTGGCTATTACTGCCATACAAAATGGTAAGCATACAAAAATGACCATCAGATAAGAATGTTTAAAATATCAATGACAGCATATATTTGTTCCAGGTTAATCCTTGGATAGGGCCTTATCCATCTTGCTTGTTTTCACATTATTAGCTATAGATTACTCGGAAAATCTTCCAAATTACTGCTGTGATATAGAAACAATTAAATAACCACTGAATTCAATCCATATAAAAAAAGTAAACATAGTAAAGTCTTCTATAGCAGAAACATTCCATCTGTAATATTTCTACTCCAGGTTAGACATTTTAAGCCAGACATCTGACCAATGCTTTAGGAAACATGTCTGGCTGTTCTATTCACAGAACACCATAAAAGCTAAATTAAGGTTTTGCCCTTAGGAAAACAAAGAAACAAACATTCAAATGGTATGCACATTATTCCTCATTTAGAACACAACAACAAACTATTCAAAAGATTTATTGGCATCAGTTACAGTACTTCAAATAAGTGTCACTACAGATAAGGCAAGACAAATACATTTACTTAACAATTGTCATTTATGTTATCCCTCTCACCAGGACAATGCAATGTGCATAATGTTTATATGTGTGTTGAGTTCCAAAGGGGTAACATTTTTCTCTAGGTTCTAAAGCATATATCAACTACAATTCTATAACAAAATGGGGCCAGTCGCAGTGGTGTGATGAGTGCAGATCTGGGTGTATCTTGTAGGCAGGCCTCGTCTTAGGCTACATACTCTTTTAAGGCTATGGCTTTAAGGCTAGTATCTGATGTGTGTACGTCCAACGTCGTTCATTGGTCTGTCCTGGCGGATCCATGAACGGCGAACGACTGCAATACAAGTGAAGGGGAGAGAGCGCAGTGGGGTGCCACTTGTTTCCCCCTCTCTCCACAGAGCAGAACAGTGCTGTATGAACATTGCTCGTTCATGCACCCTTCAATCTTAAGTCGTTGGAAAGGATAGTGAAAGATCCTCTCCAAAGACAAAAGTCTAACCTGTGTATGTAGCCTTATTCTGATGCATGTTGGTTGCATTGCTATATAGGTAACTACTGACAAACTAACTTGAGTGTCTGATTTCCAACCCTACAAAAAGCAGGGATGCTCAAAGCAATTTTTCAGTCTTGCATTAGGCTAAAAAGTTACATTCTTTGAAATTTTTTATGAAAAATCATGGTGGAACCTAGCCATGGGATAAACCCTGTATCATCTACAATCATTACATGGCTGTATCTCACCCTATCTGGTTGTACATACTAAAAAGACCACACACATATAAAGTTTTCAGATGTAGCCGATAGCTCCCTTGGTTTGGAGTTCAGTAAACTAACCTGGCAAGTTAAATTACACTGATGGCAACATTTTAAGGGAAAATGTTGAAGCAGTTGGTTTTAGCACTGGGATTCCAGCTCTGCTATCATGTGATACAGAGGACAGTCTTTAGTGCAGGGGACCCCAACACATTGTGGATGAGTATGCAAATAGGGAATATGTATTCATTAGGGATAGTGTATTGAAGTTAAAGGAATCAAAAAAAGGACAATTACATATTTGGAGTTTGGCACCACTCTCCGGCAACTAAAGCTCTGGTACATCAAGTAGTGTTAAAAGCAAAGTGGGGCATACAAGCAGGTTGTAAACAATCTGCTTCAGAACTCTCTGGGAGCCCCAATATTTGGGGTGTCAGTATGTTGATTTTAAATTTTGTTCAAGCTGGAGCTTGGAACTCCTTCCCTATGACACAGTGTGGGTACTTGGTACTATTCACTCAGGTAATATTCACTCAGGTGAATACCTGAATTGTATGAGCAATGATTTCCAGAGCAAGACAGAGGGAAATGTTGAAAAGCTACTATGATGTATGGTACTGCAAAATGTGATATCATCGGATAATGCTAGTTTATGTAATGAATTTCAGGAAAAAAATGATTTTGTATTGGAGAAAACAGCAGGGGCTGATAAAGTTCTAAGAGGTCAAGAAACATGGAAACGTGTTACTTCTAACAATAGCTTTTGTAGGTGACAATGAGTGTAGTTTTTGGGAGAACACTGCCTTACTGAAACCTGCTCCCCTTAAAAAAAAAAAAAAAAGCTATACACATTGAATTTTTTTGTACAGCTACAATACTGCACATATGCTGTATCTTACCAAAACCGAAACCGATTGGTTTGTGTCTTCGATAAAGCTTCGATACTGCTTTCAACATCCTAAGACATAGCAGCTTTCTCCAGGTGCCTGCACATCAGTTTAGTCTTTCTATTGATCACCCTAAGCCTACAAAGTTTTTGGGTGTGCAAAAACCATTGAGGCACATAAAGCAGCAAGACCAATATATTGCAGAGAGAGCTGGATACATTTTGCATAAAGCCAAGAAATTAAAGCAATCCTCAAACACTTGCCATTTATACTACAGAAAAATCAGCATCAATATAAATGGTCAAAAGTGCATTCCAAGTGGTTGCATACATATGGTTCTCAGGTAATGGCTAGCAAGATCCTGGATACCTGAATGATCTGTTCTAGCAGCTAGCTTGGAAATCATAGACTTTTTTCATCCACTACCATAGAGGTTCCTGGGCGAGAGAAGGAAGCAATTTAAAACTGTGATATATAAAGTTGCATTTATAGCATATTGGTTTGTTTCTAGCAGAGCTCCCTATAAACCATTCCTTTTTTCATTTACTGCCATCTACTAGAGAAATACTGAAAAGGCGTAGAGATTCTGGCCCTCAAGGACGCAAGTTCAGGAATCTGTAATTATATGGGTGCTATATTCTTCAAGTACAGTTCAGTATAAGGAAATGTGCAAGCACATAGATATGCCCATCATTAAACCTGTGAACTGATACAACCACTGTAGCAGTTTCTGGAACACTTCAGTTTGGCCCTGTATTATTTGCAGAATAAAAATACTAAATTTAGCTAAAATGGCTACAAGCACTACAAATCTTACTTTCCTCTCTGAAGCATATATCCAAGGGGGTGCTGTGAAGTTCCTGGCTTTGCCCCCATGCAGATGAAATAGAAAAATGAGTGTGGGGCATATGACAGCTCAATATCTTAGTATGTAACTGTGCAAATATCAGGTCTTTGCGATTTCTTAAACTGTTTTTAATTTTAGTGAGAAGCTGTGATGGCAGAGGCACAAGCAAGTTTCACGTCATTGGAGTTTTGGGCTGTCATGAAGTTTTTGTTTCTCCAGAGAAAGTCGGCAAAGGACATTCACACTGAGATGTCACAAACACTGGGGGAGATCTGTACTTCCTACAGCACTGTCAAAACCTGGATATCTCTTTTCAAAACAGCGGGCATTTCACCGTTGAAGATGAGCCCCGCAGTGAGCACCCCCCAACCTCAACTGACCCGGCAACCTGCGATGCTGTCCATGAGCTGAATATTGAGGACCGCCGAATATTGGCAAAACAGAGAACCCAGCTACTTGACATCTCACGGGAGCATGTTTGGTTTGTTATCACCACTATCCTAATCATGTGCAAGCTTTCAGCAAAGTGGGTGCCGAAATGTTTGAACAGTGATCACGTCCAACGTTGTGGCTGCCAAATTGAACACCCTTTGTTTCCAATTGGTCCATCATCCCCCTACTCACCTGACCCCTTTGGACTATTATCTGTTCTCGAATTTGAAGAAACGCCTGAAGGGACAACATTTTGAGGACATTTCTGACGTCAAAGATACTGCTGAGAGCTGGTTTGCAGCCCAACCAAAAGAATTTTATTTAAAGGTCTAGAAAAGCTGCAACTACGCTGTACCAAGTGCATCAGTCTCAGGGGGGAATAAATGTGTTATTTCATAACTCTGGCTCTCTTCTTTCTGGGCAAAGCTAGGAACTTTTCAGCACCCCCTCGTAATGGCTTTAATAATGGCCAAATGACTTGGTAAATCTAAGATTTACAGGGTTACCTATTGTTAAATATTACTCACAAATTTCCTGCACCAACTGATAACAATTATGAATTATTCAAAAAAGTTTTTTAACTTCAATCTTTTTTTTCTCTTTGAGAAAGTCTAAGCTTTGATTTTTCCAATGATCATAATCATTGGCAGAAGGTCCTATTCTTGGCGCTGGAGTTTCTATTTATTTTTCTGTATGGAGAAAATAGCAAATAGTGAGACCACATCTACAGAAATATTAAGCTTATATCGAATCGGAAAGCAACCATTTACTCTTGATGTTAGATACTACTAACTGAGCAATCATGACTGAAGTATTTGTGGGTGGACTGTTCACTTGACTCTTTTTGTAAGCCCACATGAAGCACAAAATTTTCAACATGTAGAAATAAACCTATGGCTGGGACTAAAGTTTATTGTTGCTGAAAATGAAGCAACTGAATGAACTGGTAATATCTGGGAACTGGGTATAAATTTGAGCACACACTATATATATATATAATATATATATATATATATATATATATAATATATATTGTTGCTGAAAATGAAGCAACTGAATGAACTGGTAATATCTGGGAACTGGGTATAAATTTGAGCACACACTATATATATATATATATATATATATATATATATATATATATACTTTATATTATTTGGTGACAGTACATGTCAGATTTATGTG
>NC_092858.1:72463141-72485554 GCF_032062135.1 Pyxicephalus adspersus | reverse complement strand
ACACACACACATTATTGTCACCTAAAAGCTCACTGTGATCATTTGAGTGTTGGCATTTTGGGATTTTAAAGTGACCAAAAATATTACAGTAATAACGTTAATGAACAGCTATACTGTGAGGTAAATTAAAACCAAGGGTCCACTGCAAATTGTTAGCTGTAGCAGTTTGCCATATGTATGTGATTTTAGTTATAAATATTTTTAGGTTTTTTACCCTTAAAAGAAAAGCACCTTTATGGGTATTACCACAAAAACTGATTCTTTTTACACTCACCCCTTCTCCAATGGCACCAGTTTCACAAACTTCAAGGTGAAAAACAGTTTTACCGTTCCATTGCTATAAAATGGATCATTAATACTATTTTTTTATAACATTGAAAATTCCTTGCAAGTACCTAAAACATTAAAGCAGCTTGCCTTAGAAGAACCTTTCAAGAATTCATTTAGCTTTTTTCCCCCATTTTAGCAAAACAACTGATGGCACTGTTAATTAAAATTATATACCCAACTGTGAGAAATACATTAGGAACCATAACAAAAACAATTATGTATGCAAGAACTTTAAATATAAACAGGTCTGGGAATGTAAAGGCACAATTAATGTTTAAGTGACTTACAATTGACAATTTATAACAAAACTCACTTATAATTGTCTGTTCTGGATTTGAAAACTACCAGTTATTTTAACTTAACATTCAGCAATTACGGTTACATCAAAAATATATGTACAAAATTTCCCTGTTCAGTCATTGAAAGTGTTATAACAAGAATTCCAAGGATTTTATTACTATGAATCTCCAAGTGCAAATCTGTCCTCAGACGTCCGGTCATAGAAATGACTGAGGTTCGTATTCCCTTCATTTTCATCATAATGATAAAGATTTCCTCTGTACACTCATGGTAAAAGCAAGTCTCAGTAGCACACCTTCACATAAATTAGACAGCAGGCCGTTCAGCAGAAAATCCTTATGCCTGCTAGAACAGCAGTGGAGCAGCAGGAAAAGAGTTGTCAAATTAAAATGAAGATCCGTGGAAAGGATAGTGGGCAGGTGCCAAGTTCACTAAAACAAAATTTCTTCTTGTTGGCAAGCCAAGGCTCTAAACCTAACACCAACATCACTTGTCAAGCCCTAGGAGATGAAAAAGAACAAACAATATTTTAAAAGTGATATTGAAATACATAAATACATTCAAAGTTACTTCAGCAGAACGCTTAACAAACCAGTGTGCACTCAACTAAAATGTTCCTTACTCAATGGACAGTGACGGAAAAATGCTAAATGCAAGAATATCAAACCTAAATATGAAAGTTACTAACTTGGAACAACTATGAGATCAAAACTGCACACCTAATTTACTTTTTTAGTCACTTCAGAGTATTAAAGCAATGTATTATATGGCTCTCTTTTTTTTTAGTCAATTTGTCCTGTTGACCACTGTCAGAGAAGATTTCCAGCAAGAATCTTACATTGTACAATAAACTGTATGAAATGCTAAAGTTTTAAAGTAAAGATACCAGTGACTGTTGATCCAGGGAACACCGGAATGCCTCACAGGATCAGGAAGTAATTTTTCCCTGTTTTAGGTTCAAACTAACTATGCAACTGCTATTTATATATTCTGTTGAAAAGGAGCGGCAGTTCCTGTTTCACCCAAATATCTGCTGCAACGGGACAGGATTCATTCATAGAAAAGTATTTAGGAAAGAAGAAGAGGGGATTTTTTGGCTAAATATAGTAAAATATATATTTCCACAAAGAAACAGCATATAAGCATATAAACATGAGTTACACTGATTTAGTTAGGTTTACCAACTCCCATTTAGCATCACAGGGTTGGAATTATAAGACTAGACAGCAAGTAACTACTTCTGTATAAATCATAGAGCGTTTGTAGCTGCGAGTATTAAGAAACGTCTTGAAACCCAATGCGTTTCACCTTATGGCTTCCTCAAGGATATATAGACATGGGTAAATTGTATTTCATAGGAATTTACAATCGTGAAGATAAATTCAAATGGACATGGTTGGTGCAAAAGAGGTCAGAAATTATGGCACAAATATTGGATGAACACTAGGAGAAGCTGTTCCCTGTAACCATCAAGGTAGGAGCTGGTGAACAAAGCTGGTTCCTTAGCTTGATCAACGGTTAATAGGTTGAACAAAAGGTGGAGGTGGAGTTTCAAACCTATAATTCAGGACAAAATGAGCCCAATTCATTAAAGATCTTAAAGACTGGAGAAGTCTGACTATTATAGGGGACTTGGGTCATCCAGCAAACCTGTTCGAGTCTAACAGAGGTTTCAGACTGGGATTAAGATTCACCTTCAAGCAGCATTCATTTATGAACCAGTTTTGAATAATTTTCTTGGGGTAATTGGGTGCACACCACTAATGGTGTTTCCCATGATGGCCAAAAGGTTCAATATTAATCTTAGGCTAGGTACACACTTGCAATAATGGTCGATAATAAACCAACGACTAACAACAGGTCTATTATGCACAATTATTTATAATGATTCTATAGTACATGATTCTGTACATGCTGTAACAATATGATCGTTCAAATATAATCCACTAATAATATACACACACTAGATACGATTCTTTGAATGATGCAGGAAGTGATGTGTACAGGAGAAAGTGTACCACAGAACCATCCACAATCACTACATGACTGTACACACAATAGATAGTGAACAACTGTCGCCCAAACGGATCCACCAGGGCGGTCGTTTGTTTCCGGTGACAATCCTAGATCATCGGTGTTGTTGTGTACTTTTTTTGTTAATGATTATCGAACAATCGGTCGTTAATCGTTTGTTTCCAACAACAATTATTGCACGTGTGAACGTAGCCTTAATCTGAAAACCTTTTTCCATGAGTTTGGAAAGTCTACCACATGCTGTTAGGCAAACTCCAAAGAGTTTCTCATTTTCTTTAAGCAACCCTTTTTTTACTGGCCTGTCTTCCATAATCCTCAAGTATAATGAGTGGAGTATACGACTTAAAGTGGTCCTATGGCCAGATCACCCCCCCGCTTTTACCTCTGCTGTGAACTTTTGCAGGTGTCTTAAGCTACGTACACACGTCAGATTTTTATCGCCCGATAATCGGCATCGGACAATTATCGGGCGAAAATCTGCCGTGTATACAGTCGGTGTCGTCCATCGTCCGGACGACCGACCTGCCGGATCCACAGACGATGGACGACAGCCGATCCTAATGAAATCTTTTAAAAACACATTCAAGGATGTTTAAAACAAATAAAAAACAGGAATAAAAAGGGTTGTGTATATTGTCTGGACCTCAGTTTTAATCTCGCTGGTCTCAATACATTTAAATGCAGCCTATAAATCCAATGATGGAGTAGTGGCTCATCAAGCAAACTCATTTTAGATATCTTTTCTTGTGTAATAGAGTTTACTTTATCATCTCATTCAACTTGTTATCTAAATCTATGTCCCTAAAGGATAATTTCTACTCAGAAAATATTTTAGGTTAAACTTAATTAGCAATAATCAGTCCTAACTTTTTATAAAAGGTGTAGTAATTAATACACATGTTTCCCTTTCACCAATTACAAAGAACGTGCCTTTTATATCTGAAGTAAATTGAATGTGAAGGACAACTGGTAAACTTAATTATAGCTATAACCCAATACCTTACTAGTGGAAGAACTTAATTATATTTATGCACAACGGAATGCAGGCCTTAATAACCTCCCTTCCATTTCAGTACATTAGCTTATGGCACCCTCATGTGGTAACTGCATTGTGTTTCAAAGTCTAAAACGTGAAAGCTTGCAAAATACAGACGGATACGGAGCATTTCAATGCCATATACTTGGAATTTAACAAGTAAGTCTGCAGTTATTAAAAAGCCAACAAAAGAAATACTACATGTTGAATTTATGATGGATAAAGTGTACCAGTTTATTCAACAAATCAGTACAGGTAGTCCCCGAGATAAGGACATCAGACATACGGATGTTTCCTAGATACGAACTGGGCTTCCCTGCTTGCTTGTGTGCAGGACAGAGGCAGTTTGCATGACTTGCAGAAGAAATCTTTTGCTAAACACAGCTGAGGTTGTGGGTGATCTTATGGGATGAGCTGTTCTTCAAGCTTTTGTAAGAGTGTTAGAATATGTGCAGTATATCAGTCAATAGACAAAATAATTATAATACAGTGTTCTCCCCAGTATTTTTTTTAAGCTGGGTGGGAAATATTTGTAGCTGGGTGGTCAAAAAATGGCCTAAGCAAGACATGACAAATTTAATGTTTCTAAATGTTGGCATAGGAAGTCCTGTAATTAGTCAGCTTTCTAATGCCCACCACCTTAGTATGTCCATCGTCTTTGTATTATGCCCACCTGTTAGATCCTACTTTTCAGTAACGACCCAAAAACAGCTGTGTGGTTACTGAAAAAGTGGCAGCTGGTGCGCCTGGCAGAAGGGGGCTGGGGAGAACAATGCAATATAATATTATTTATAATTTACAGCAGCAATAAGCAGATTATAAATGGTAGAAACAATAAAAAAAGATGCAGTGCCGACACCAGAGATTTCCAGTTCACACAAAAGCACAATAGAAGCAGCAAAGGCGGATTGTGTTAATCAGACAGGAAATGAAAGGCCGCCCTAAGGTATATTGATATGTTCTCTTATACAAGACCAAACTTTCCTGCAGTATCAACTTAGTTCCCCATCTGGCACAAGGCTACATTAACCCCCCCCCCCCTATTTACCAGCACATATACTCTCACACATCCTGGACATCCAGAGCAGGACTATAGCACTGATCTTTTTCTTACCATACAAACATTTCGAAACAAAAAATATTAGGAAACTACACACAGGTCCCTGTGCTGTTCAACTTCAGTTCTCAAGAGCCAGGATCTGCACATGTTTTATGTATTTCTTAAATAGACAATCTTTAGAATTGTAAGCTCCTTTGGGCAGGGTCCTTTCCTCATCCTGTTTCATCATTTGTATCCGTCTGTCATGTGCAACCCCCATTTAATTTACAGCGCTGCATAATATGTTGGCACTTTTGAAATAAAGTTTATTAATAATACAGACAGCAGCAAATTTAGTAAGATGTGGTTTACAGAGTCAGAAAATGACTGTTCAAAATGGAACCCCTGGACTGTAAATGACCCTTGAGAACTGGAGTCGGATAGCCCTGGTCTTAGATATTAATTGCTCACAAATGAACAGCTGACAATGAATCAGATAGTTCACCTTCTATTTATTCTGGGAAATTATGCAGCAATCTCATCACATTAGTGCTTCTAAGTATCCCATTCATCAGGCTTCCAAGCAGTCTATCCACCTCCAGTTAACAGGAGCATATCTTCTAGTGAACTCTATCAGATGATGTGCACTAGGCACACACTGGTGTGGTGCAGACTGTACTACTTGTTCCTCTGTCAGTCATTAAAAATATCAGCATGTGTATAGTCTACTTGTAGGTCAGCATGAAGCCTACAAACACAATATTCTGAGATTGCTGCACAGCTTCCCAATAGCTAAGTGGTACCATTTATTTTAAACAATACTTAATAATCTTTGATTTTAGATGTAACCTGATCATGTCATTACAAAAAATGTTTTTGCTGTGAAAAAAAAATCATAATTTCAAGGCAGAATTTTTGGTAATAGGCCCATTTTCACCAAGCAGCAATTTTACAGATAAACATAGCATTGTCACATTGCTGGGGTCACAGGAACATATGGAACATATGGAACATGCTGCAAGTGAACGACAAACATACAATTTTAGGTATAACTTGGAAAATGTGTTTTAAATCTGCCTGTTGACTGTGTGGAGTTCCCTTTTATATTTTATACCATGTACCTCTTTATAATTTATATCAGTATAAAGGCAATTACCAAATGTATTTAAAAAAGTAAAAAAAAATGTATCTAGTGAATATCCTTTCAACAAATATATGTTTCATGGTGACATTAGTGTTGCCTCAAACTATGAAATGTTGAAGTACCCAGCCGCATAACTCTTCAAACCTATTCATGTTCTTGCTCCTCCACACACAGATAACCTGCCAGGACAGTGTGTGACAAAAAGACAACTGCATCCTTGAAGCCCCACTCCTGCATATAGGTCAGTGTTATCTGGACTTTGCAGGCTGTCTTCATGTGGTAGAAAAGGTCCTGTAATATACTAAACACAGCCTATTGTCAAATTTACTTAAAACAAAGATGTTATTTATTGAAATCTGGACCCGGAATTTGATATTTTTTTTCATGGTGGTTGGTGGTGATTAGTACATGCCCGGCAATGTCAGTAAGCCCAGAAATAAATAGTTATAATCATTCATGGGAAAAGACCAAACACCCAAACGTTACCATTTCCATTGGTTGAAGGTTCAGAGCTTTCCCAACCCATAGATTTTTGGACTGCCTTTTTCCATCGAGCATAGCGGAATTCACTTTCTGAAAGATAACATTTAACAACAGATCATGAAGAGTTTTGTTGGCATTCTTGCAAACACAGCAAAAATGTTATGTGCTCTTCACCTTCTGGATTAATCTGTGGCTCGAAGCGTTCACAAGTCACAGCAGTCAAGTCTCCAGGGTTCAGACTCCAGACACCCACTCCTTCAGCGGCTCCAGCAGCCATAGCGGCTCCTAATGCGGTAGTTTCAGGCATGGAAGGTTTTACTGAGAAAAGAAAACCCATCAGATTCATACCTTCTACACAAACAGATAAGAAGAACTGATTTCTTAATGTTTACTTAAAATTCACGTGAACAAAAGTGTTACTTTTAAAGCAGAACTTTAGCCCATAAATATCTAATATAAGGCAGGTATAGTGAATACTATATAATATGTCTCTGCCCGTTAAGCTGTCTGGCTGCAGAGTGAAATATACTCACCAAATCTCTCCCAGGCTTAGCAGAGAGATTTGTTGAGTAAATCAGGGGAAGCATTAGGCATTGAAGCCTCTCTTGTTCGTCCAATCACATGAACAGGTCTGCATTATAGTAATGTGACCCAAGAATCAAGTTCTAATGTGTGGGCATTGCTGGACTGTAATGAACACTGCATATACTTCCACATTTCTCAGACTAACCGTCATGACTCTGTAAGGCGAGAGTTCCCATATTGAGCACCATGTCAGTAGGAGTAAACAATGTACCTAGAGTTGGCCATGCTTAGCTAAAAAAGGCATGGAAGGTCAGGCCCCAGGAAAATGCAAAAATGATTTTAGAGACAAGCTAATAAAGATAAAAAAAGCACTCCCAGCAATACCTTTAACATTACTTTTACTATTGAACATTTCAAACAATAAAAACCTTATTTATTCCAGGACTCTTGTATTCCACTCCAATGAAAAGTCAGTTAAAAAACATATGTAAAATAGAAACTATAGCAAAATCTTATATAATAACAAACCACTTTAAAAAAACATTGTATGGCGCTGCATGTGTCATAGCAACACTAAGCAATGTATAATTCATTCACATTACATAAACAAAATGCACAGTCCTCTATTAGGAGTCATAATTCATGTTTTTACAAAATATCAGATTTACAAAACCCGGGAAAAAAATGTAATGAAGTCATTATAAGGGAACATGTATGTTGTGTATAGGTTAAGCTTATCCTCTCGAATATTAGATCCATAGGATTATCAAGATTGATATCGGCAAACACCCAAAAGTAATGAACAGCCAACAAATTTCAGCACAGCGCCCGTGTCACAAAAGAAAGCCATTCACCCGACACCTATTCTGTCATCATCTCTATTACTTAAAAATTGTTATTAAATAAAAATGGATTTATAAATAATTACACAGTAAATGTGGAAATATTGTTTTATGCATCATAAAGTTTATTTTTAATAAAAGACTGTGTTTATATTTCTAATAATAAATAACATATGTACCAAAAGCCATAAAGCTCATAGTTTTTTTTATAGTTTACATACTAATGACTAAGAATTATGGTATGTGCAAACATAAAAAAAACTAAAACATTCAACACTTTCCCCCTAACTAGCATGCATTCATACAAACATGCTTACCTACGGGGATGCATAGAATATCAGCCTGTAACTGCATTAGGATCTTATTGTTTGTCATGCCACCATCCACTTGTAGCTGGCTCAGTGGAATCCCACAGTCTTGGTTCATTGCATCGAGAATCTGGTATTTAAAGAAAAAGATGCAGAGACTATAGGACAAACACAATGGTTTTCAGGACAGAGACTAGATGCAGAAACTAAAGCCATTCTTAGCAGGTTTGTCTGCCATTGCTTGTTGGCTAGTGGAATACAGTTTATTGAAGTAGGATAGGATGGATTGATGATCCTTTACAAATACAAAAGATTTAGGCCTATTTCTTTTAAAATAAAAATTAACATTCAAAGAAAATATGTATGCCCCATGCATGCTTCCAAACACCATAGTTCTCTTGGAACCCGAATGGAAATACGTGGGAAAATGATGGGCGATTTCAGTACAGGGCAGAAACTAAGGCTGAGTTTATTACATTTCTCTAGAAAGATTAATCTAGCATGAGGTTATTTCCCCTAAACCTGGAAAAAAAATCTGGACATCACAATTTTCTATCCAACACATTAACATTGGCGCTGCTTTAATAAAGCTTTTCAAGGCTGGAGAGGATACAATTTCATCAGTAAAGCTGGGTGATCCAGCACCCATGGAATTCATTTCTCCAAAGTAATTTGCTATTTGTTAGCAAACATTTTCAATTCTGGACTAGATCCATTCCAGGATTGTTGTATCATCCAGGTTCACTGATTAAAGTGTATCCTCTCCAGTCTTGGAGAGCTTTAATAAATCAGGCACAATAAGCCATAATACAGCATGATATGCCTTGGCTTTCACAGAATTAAGCATAAATGGTGTGAATCCAATAAATGATCGTTAATGGATTATTTATAGCAGAACAGTACAGCAACATCCAAGGGGTACGTGGTTA
This sequence comes from Pyxicephalus adspersus, assembly GCF_032062135.1. Taxonomy (NCBI): domain Eukaryota; kingdom Metazoa; phylum Chordata; class Amphibia; order Anura; family Pyxicephalidae; genus Pyxicephalus; species Pyxicephalus adspersus. The sequence continues at coordinate 72,476,584 of NC_092858.1, read as the reverse complement.
GTTCTACAATTTAAAGAAAAATGTGCTAGAGACTTTTTTCCCCCAGTTTACCATCACTGGAACATATCAAGTAATATTATTGTCATTGGAAAAAACACTCCCTCTAACATTCAGATTTACTATTTATAAAGCAGTGATTCCCTTAATCATTTCCTGGAGGAGAATCCTCCAGGTCCATGTGTTTCAATGGCAGTAATTAATTCTCCAACAGGGAATGTCAGAATAGACCCCTAAAAGAAATTTAGTTTTTTTCCCCCGAAAAAAATACTATTAGGCAGCATTCTTAGAGGAAACTCACGCTCACGCCACGGTGTATATTATGTCATATATGTTACCCAGTATTTATACAGCATTAACATCTGTGCCTCTCCTCAGTGATGGTAAATGATTATACCCAGATAAATGCTTTCATTTATTTTGTGGAGAACTGCTTTATCAAAAGAAAAAAAATACTGCAGTCTTCATATTTGCAGATCCCCTACAACAATTCGGTGAGACATGTCTTCTATATCATATTCCTAGGTGCTCCATCAACATTCTATTTCAACGTAACATCATATAAGGGGTCGAGTCCAGTATAAGTATATGAATGTACAGTTGTTCACAGAAAGAAGGATCTCTTTTTGCGGTCAAGGCCACAAAAGTTGCAGTGGGGTTGTATTTAGAAACCTTTTATAGACCTAATTATTTAGGAAGGAAGTATATGGAAGTTTTAAAACTAGAATTACCACAGCCAGGAATTGCTGACAGATAAGTACTATGCTAGTTTAGAAACTATTTTTACTGAAAAACAATATAGAAAACTGAAAATGACACATTACAAAAGAATAGGCAATAAAGAATTGCAAAACATTTTTAATAAGCTTTAATATGCTAAGTGAAGCAACCCACAGAATATCCATTTCTAGAACCTAACCAATTCTAGTTTGCTGCAGTCAGGTCAAAGCAAAATGACTTGTGGCTCTGTGTTATGAGTTATGGCACTCTACATATTGCTTTTCTTGAACAAGCCTGCAGGAAAATGTAAAGCTTTGGATTTATTTGTTTTGGTTTTCAAATAAGGGTAAAATAAAATTAACTGACATCAATGTCAAATAACCCATAATAATTTTATATATCCCTTAAAGCATGGCACACAGAGGTTTTAAAGTAAATGCAGATTTTTCTTACCTCTCTGGTCTGAAAACACACAGCTTCAAGAGCAGCAAATGCTATGTGGTTCTTGTTTGTAAATTGAGTGAGCCCACAGATGATTCTAGAAACAAACAAAAAGCAGATAATCAGGTGAAACACTTTAAACTAAAGCTGGCCTATAGACATTAAAGGATAGTTGTATGTGCAGACACAATGTGACTTCCCTCATATCTCTGCTTTGGACAAACATAGAATTAGATCAGAGTTTCTCATTCAGGATTCCTCCAGAGGTTGCTAGGGGTTCCTTCATCAACGAGCAGTTTGTGACTCTCACGTAAGTTTAACTGATAGCGAAATTTTTGGCTACCTCTAAGGGTGACATTCTTCCTACTGACCACCACAGTAATAATATACTGTAAGCTGTGCATATAAAAATTATAGCAGGGGTTACCTGGAGACCTAAAAGTTATTTCAAGGGGTTCCCTCATTATATAGGTTAAAAAACACTGATTTAGATCAATGAAGAGCAGAGGTGGTGGATACTGGCTGGCTGAATCAGTAATATTAGTTTTAAAATAAAAGCCGATTTTAAATAAAAATTGAGACTTATTACTGAACTAGTTTTTAAATCTATAATTATCTGCAAACTCTACATGATTTTTTAATTCTTGCTTAAAAAAACTAGTTCAAATGGAAAATCAATTATATAATTTACCTGCAGATATATTCAAATCTATTTTAAACATCTTTAGAAGTTTAAAATAATGTTAATTTGTATTGCAAGATCTAGGCTTTCATGCAATCACTTATTAAATCTATGGCTGCTGCTCAGAGCTTCCAATTTTCCCTGCATGTCCATGGGGGTCAAATTAGCAAACCAGCATGGCTTCTTCTCCAAGGTTCAGCTAAGAAACTTCTCACTGATCTTGATCATGAATTAGTTTTTTGAGTAACTTTAACGGTTGACTTTGCATTAGCGTTACATTCTGTGACAGAGATGTGAAGTTTTGTAGTACATCTAAAACATATATAACAATATTTCTAGCACTTCTGCAGATCTTACAAAACAGCATAGAATGACCTGGAATGTAAGTCTGAGCTAACAAAATAACCTTTTTATTCAAACTGCTGTCTTTGAGAGGCTAAAACAGAAAGTGAAGTATTCAAGTGGCCCCATCCTGCTTCTCCTGCCAGAGTTCTATAGTATCAGGGTAAAATTCCATATTCTTACACGATTATCTTTATGTTGCATTTACAAAGAGCTGACATAATCAAAAGTGTTGTTCATAGTCCATATTTATGTTACTTATTATCCCTCCCATGATCCAATGGTCCTTTTAAAGCCATAGTCAAATATCACTAACATATAAGGCCAGTTTTAGGACAGCAGTATGTTTTGGGATGTGAGAGCAAACACATGAAGAACATACAAACTTTATGTAGACAATGTACTGGCCTAGATTTTGGGACCCTAATGCTGAAACAGAGTTCTAGACACTGAGCCTTCATGTATTCAAATAACATGCATATTGTTCTTTTATTAGAAAACAAAATATTTTAGAATTTTCCTCCTCTCAATCTGGTAGGCTAACTTGAGCTAGTTTATAGAAGAAAAAAAGAGAAACATGGATTACCATTTTCTATAAATGGGCCTGCACTTTTTTATTTCAATGTACATATAAGTTACTTTAGTTGGCAATGTAGGAAAGGCATTTCTAACAATCATATAGTAAGTCACAAGAATCTGTCATACCCTCTGGCACTGGGCTCCCAGTATGGTGCATACAGGCCTGAGAATGCTGGAACAAAATAGCAGCCATAAGATGTACCAGCTTCAGCAGCAAGCTTCTCTATAAAAACAAAACAAACACATAAATGATAATGTCAAATTTATTGTATGTCTTTTTAGAGTGTGAAAAAGGTATTTTGCATTCTTACCTACTTCCTCTGTGGTCTTAACAATGCCAAGGTTGTCCCTGAGCCACCGCACCACAGCTCCGGCTATGGCAACCGACCCCTAGAAAAATAAAACATTTTCAAAACAGATGACTAATAAATGTAGGTACATCTAAGTGTGTATGTGGAGATTTGGGTGGATGGTGGTTGGATAAATCCCCAAGGCTTTTATTCGTTGGGCTGAAATAAAAATATCCTTACATGGGCAGAATGCTTCTAAAAGCCTGATTTTTGCTTTCCATGGTGATCATTATATCGGAATAACATGAGCTTTCTGTTATTCTGTAGCTGTCCATATGGAGTAGAAGTAAATAGAAATGGATATTCAGGAATGGTTTCAATTTCAGCAGATACTTGCAAGTTGTAAAACATGACATGAGCACATATGATTTTATCTGTTAGTATTCTCATCTCTGCCTACATGCTTTTTCTGATACTGTAATGGGTAACTCAGTTCTGCTGCAATTATCTTAAAATAAAATGAAAATCAATACTTGTGAACTTAAACTGTGGGTTGATGTACCTGCAGACGTTATACCATCATTGTGCTTTTGAAACTGATGGACAGCTTAGTCCACCAAAGTCTATATAGAACAGTAAACTATATTCAGACCGTATAAAAATAATTTCTTCCAAAATAGGCTACCAGAAACTGAATTATCTTCACACTGGCACATAATTGAAAAAGTTGTAAACATTAAACACATAAAAAGGCTTCAATATTACTAACAGCAGAACATAAAACACAAGCTTTGCCTAGGAAATGTTTGCAAATAATAAAAAACTTACTTCAAGTGCATAACAAGCAGGCTTGTCTCTGCCAAGCTGATAAGCCACAGTGGTCAACAAACCATGATCAGACAGAACAGGCTATAAAACAAAACACAAAAATAGTATATTCACATTGCACAATGCAAGAACAAATAAGTATTTAAACAAATTCTTACAATAGACTGAGTATATAGGTCATGTTAATAGTATTGTTGGAGCAGATTGATAAAAACAGAAAAGCCCAACTCTCCAATTTTTGTGGGGAACATAGTGTGCTAGGTTTATTTTAGTACTTACTAAATATGTGAAGGGGAAGGTACTTTGTCATGTGATAACTACTATAAGAAATGATCCTCCGCCTTATAGTAAAGATCACAAGACCATTCAGACATGTGGCTATCCAGGAATGAAGCATGGAACACTTTCTATAATAATAACAGAAATATAGGAACTGCCATTGGTGACCTTTTTCTAAAGATGAAGGGTGCCTGGCCGTCGCTTCTATACTATGAAAGTCACTGACCTGAATAAGTATGGAGATATTGATAGATTATGTACATATATATGAGAAAAATCATGAACGAAGAACATGTGGCAGGCAACTAACTTTTCAGAAGACAAGATCAGCCATGGAAGCCTCAATATAATATTTACATTAAGCTGCCAAATTATACTATATATGTAGTCAGTGACTTTTAGAACCAACAGGAAATACATTTTAATTTCATTGTGGTTATATATGAGTAACCAAGAATCTAAATACAAACATATTTGTCATTGATAGAGAATCTATTAAAGTTACAACCTCAGCCAAAGAGATGATCAAGAAATGTTCAGACATTATTAGAGAATTTGATCTAGTTAACACAGATTTTCATTAATTCATTTATATATTCATCAGATGAATAGCTAGGCTAAAAAATTCCTCACCTTGGGTCCTGTATTACACAGCAAGAAACAGCCAGTACCATACCTGCAAGTAAAAAAAAAAATGGGTCAACCAAAAAAGTGGAAAACAACCAAAAAATTAATTTTACTTTTCTTGATCTAGTTTTACTAGGGACGGTTACTTGTGATTTTTCCTCAGTAACTTTGAGTGAAGATTAAAAGAGTTAGGGTGACAGGAATATGAAAGGATGGCTGTAACAGGAGACAGGAATATGAAAGGATGGCTAAGCTTGCTACAGCACACTGCTTTTAAATCTCAACTTTAAGCAATGCAAACTTTTCATCATTGCCTCTTTTGACAAGAATATCAGCTATCAAAAACATTGTGGTGGAATGCATGTACACATAATTTTGATTTCTTGATATTGTTATAGATAGATATAAATGTCTTTGGAAGAGAGTGGAATTGATTAGAAAAAGTACATCACAGTGAAAAACTGAAATATTGGTTTTAGGTGCATCTGGCCTTTCTACTTACGTGTTTTTTGCCTGTCCATCTTGGAAACACATTTGTCCAACAAGTGCAGCAGATTGGTCACCCAAGCACTGTAGAGGGAAAAAAATAGCTATGTATCCAATGTAAAAATAATAACATGTAAATATTGTGCATTGTAATAGCTTGCCTCCTCCAAAAAATCTATAATTTGTAATGATTATCATCTCATTAGAATGCATTGAGTCACTAACCCAGAACAAGTATGAAACTATTATGGCAAGAATCAACTTAGGACATCTAACCTTTATATTGATTGGAGTCAATAAAAAAAAAATTAAACTAAAAGTAATAGGTTGAACATAACTTCTAATAGCAGATTCATGCATGCATGCACATTAGTTAGCTGTTCAGTTAAAAGAAGGAATGGAGATACCAGAAATTGTTGCAGTTCATCACTGTACACAAAATATAATCATACAATGGAAATAAATCATCTTTTAGGTTAAAAAGAGGACAGGTGCTTTCAAAGTCTGTGAACAGTTCCCATGCAATATGTCAACACTCTTATGTGTAGAGTAGGTTAACTAGTCAACTCACCCCAGATACTGGAACACCAGTCAAGGCTCCCGATTTCTGAAATGAAAAAATAAATAAAATTAATAAAAGATCAGAAAACAAATATCTAGATTAGCCATGCTTCTGTAGAACGGGTGCACATATTTTTTTTCTATATTATCAGTCTTAAAGCAGCGCCCAAAATGACCACAACCAACAGCAAGCCAATATCTCTATAATATGTGTGTGGCTGAACAGGACATAATATTTGTGACTTTGTGTCCATACAGTTTCATCCACATAAAACAACCAAGCACCTTTCCAGTTATTGTTCGCTGCATATCTAACGTCCAAGTTTACAAAAAAGTGCTAAAATTATAAATCAGGACTTATCGTGTAAGTGGTAATAGAAATGCAACCATATTCTGGGAAACGGCCACATAAAACAGTAAAGTATCAGAGGGTACACTAGATGTTTGTTTGTGATTTCCTTAATAGGTTTTATTAAAAACAGTAGTTAATGTTCTATTAGATACATTAGGATAGAGAAACATAGTAAAAGCACAACAATTAAAGTGCTGTGCTGGTGTATTACTGGTATCTATCCCTGCACTCTAACTGGAAATTGCGTGGATTGTGCTCCAAGTGCGTGACACATGGCTGGTGAAGAGCTCAGCAAGAACCTTTACTCACCAGGCTAGAACAGATTTTCTATGGTAGGCAAAGACAAAAAGGACAGAGAAAGAGTTCACAAAGAAAAGTTATAGTTTGACCTGTTGCTATAAAAGAGATTTGTTGGGTCAAATAATACTGCAGGTAAAAGTAGAATAATGCTAGAAAAGTCTTTCATTGGGGTTAGCTGTATTAGCTGTATAGGGTAATATGTTTTCCTTGCATGAATGAAGACTTTACATTTATACCACCTAAAACTGCTACGCTCATCTTTTTCTGCCTACTGAAAGAACCAAATCAACCTTTGACATTTTGTAATATCTCCAACTTATTATAACTACCTACCAAACAGTAAAATATACCTTGATACATGCATAGGTCATCATTTAGCTAATGTGCCAAATATCTCATAACATTTTCTTTTAACGTATTCAAACACTAATCACTTATCTGTTCTCTTACACAGAACACTGAATTATCACTGGGTATGCTAAAATCCGAAAATTTACTAAAGTTATCAAGAGTATGGGGTCAGTATAATAGTAACAAGATTTGCATGCTTTGTTGTTTTTATATATATATATATATATATATATATACACATATACATATACATACACACATATACATACACATACATACATACACATATATTAATATATTTCACAAAGCTGTACATTTATTACCATTAGTCCATAGATCTCAGAACTGCTCCTCACTTTTGGCAGCAAACTCATAGGGATATCGAAAAACCTAAAATAGTAAACAAGAAATAGAGACTGTAAGTCCTGATTTTACCAGTAGGAAACCTTTGCTTTATTTATATTATTTATATTAAGAATAATAAACAGCATTTATATAGCGCCAACATATTACACAGCGCTGTGCATGAAAAGGGGGTTGCAAATGACAGACAGTGACACGAGAGCCGGAGAAGACCCCGCTTTAGAATACTTACAATTAAAATATATCTTTAAAAGGGAACACTATGAAGAACATTCCCCTGATTTAGGGAAGATTTCTACCTAATTTTGGTTGTGCACTTAGGAACAAACAGCCATAAAAACCTCACAGAGTTTGTGAAACTCCCCTACGTTATCTGAAAATGACAAAAACATTACACAGTTACACATTTAGGAGAAATTATTAAGGCTGTCTGTTCGGGGTCACATTTGGCAGACATGCTTTCAGTACACACAAGAAAAAACTGATCTTAGGGGTCATACCCAATATTCACTTAGAGGATGGGGCTGACAGGGGTGTTGAAAGACTATAGCATCAGAGTAGCAGTCTTGATTCATTTTTACACACTATAAATAAAAACAAAAAAGCTTTTTTGAGCATCCACCTGTGATGGATCACCTAGCCCAATAAACCTTCTTGATAACTAGCATATATTGTTGAGTGAACTGAAGACTTACTTGCAGAGTTCCACATCCCACTCCAGAGTGTTGATATTGAAGAGCATAGTTCTGCTGGCATTGGTCACATCAGTACAATGCACACCACCATTCTTCCCCCCAGTTAGGCTCTACAAATAGAAAGAAAATACTTATAAGAAAAAAAAATGTGCTACCCTCTATTGCCATCACTAATATATTAATCTCATCATAAAAGGGATAATCTAACAACTGTCATTCCTGTGTTTTTTCCTGTCCTTGTGTCATTTCCTGGATGTATTTGTGGGTTGGCAGAGCACCTAGGTATATCAAAGCACAACCAAAACTGGGTACCAGAAACAGATAATGGGTCACAAGTAAAGCGCACAAACAAATAATTCCCCAATTCAGTTTTATTTATGTCACATTATATAGCTTGTGTACCAAAGCTGCTGTTTAACTAATCTACATGTGTTACTGATAATGAAGGACCAAAGGCTAATGTTGGGATTTACAGAGATTAATGTCAGTCTGCCAGGTCCCTCCACTCACTAATCCCCTTTATCAAGAAAAACAAAATTAGAGATTATATATATATATATATATATATATATATATTCTTTTTTTTTTAATATCTACTGTAGAACTTGATGGACTTATTTCTTTTTTCAACCTAACCTACTATGAAACTATTTACTGTAAAATATAAATACAGCTTCTGTATCCTCAAAGCTTCCACAAACACTGCAAACTTCACTGAACTCATATTCAGGTAGCCAGTTCCACTTCTATTCCAATTATAGGTCACTATATGGTTGTTAGAATCAGCTTGGAAGGGATAATACATAAAACAATGTAATATTTCCTGGAAAAGAAAACACTCTCCAACTCTTCAAACTACAGATCAGATAGGTGATTAATCAGATAATCAATAGGGCTCAGTCAAATAAATATCTGTTAGAAGAAATACAAACCCATATAATCCAGGAGTCCACAGTTCCAAACATGGCTCGGCCTTCTTCCACCGCATGCCTGATTTCTTCCACATTGTCCAATAGCCATCTCAGCTTCACTGCACTGAAATAGGTACTTAGAGGTAGACCAGTTCGATTCTAAAATGACCAGATAATGGAGGGGGAAAAAAATCAAATAAAAAACCTTTATATCTATGGAAGTATTATGTATTCTGTATGGTAATTAAAAGGTTTTCATTTAACCAGCTTACTACCTAATGTACAATTTACTGCACTGCATTGCACTAAAACAAATTTCCAGCTTCAGATAAAACATTTCTGCATAGAGCAGGGAAGGGATAGAACATTTATAAGGTTTTCAATGCTGTTAGAAGTAGGTTTTATAACTTAAGAAATAAAGCATATCATTGTTATAATGTGGATATAATACATAGGGTATCTCACTATAGCCTCGCCCAGCGTGTTTCTACCTTTTTAAGATGGAGGAATTCTCTTTCGATAATTACTATAACCACAGTGTACAGTACATTAGTGTGGTGTTCAGTGGATGAATGCCTCTAACATTGCTGGCCATGGGAAAGAATGTCATCCTTACAGATAAACTGAGGACCACAAAAGAATAAGAAAGGACATGGCAATATTAGAGACCATACATTTCTATATACCATTGCAGGAACACAGCGATTGGGGCTCAGCAAACACTGAATGTTTTACATTAGAATAAAATATAGGGGGGACTTTCCCTTTCTAACTGGCTTTAAAGCAATATGTTTTTCTTATTCACAGTTGCAACTCCATTTGCTACAAATAAGACAATGACCTCAGTAGCATCATGAACATATTTTGCTTTATTCTTGCTCAGCCATTTGTCACCTTTTATTGTATGGATAGTGGTGTCACACTAAGAATTAAACTCAGCACTGCCTCCAGTTATTCTCTGCCATCAGCTAAGTGTCCACAATATGTCTGCATATACTACAGATAGACACTGCAGCTGCATATATCAAAGGAAAATGAACAAATCAGATGGCAAACCTTAGAATATAACTTTCTTTACAGGAAAAAGCCCAACACATCAGATAGCAATGCTCAAATGTACAGTATTTATAAAAGCTCAGATATAGAAATGGTAACTAAAAATCTATATTAAAATTCCACTGTTCCGTGTTAATTGTCCTCCAACCTAGGGAGAAATATATGCTTGCATTAAGGTAAGCCTGGCATTTGTAAAAATTAGAAGACCAGGTAAACCAAGTATTTATTAATCTGAGCTTGACAAAGTAATATTCAGTTGGAATGTATATGAACACATTTTCTAAATTCACAAATTGTTGCAAAAATATCTATAAAATGTTCCTAACCAGACTCCAGTTGCTTGCAGTTAGCAATGTATCCACAAGATGGCAGCAAATACAATTACTTGGAACAGACCTATTCTGAGTTTGACTGATACAGTTAGAATAGTCAAGTGTTCAGAATTCAAGATGTTTTGGGGAAAAAAAATCTCATTCTTCTGTCCTGTCCACCTCTAATCATACTGAGAAAAAAAAATACAAATGTTTACGCTACAATGGGAAAAAAAAAATGTATATTTGTATATTTGATTTCATTTTATCCTTTTAGTGCCAAGTTCTGCCCCTAACTAGAAAAAGCAAAGAACGGCATATTGGCAAGTTCTGTCGGCTCCTTAGTTGTTTATATTTTTTTTAACATTTTTTTCAAGCTTTTTTCCCTAACTATCAATATCAGAACATGTCACCTTGTAAGGGACGCTCCTTCATTTCATCAGCATTTTCCATCAGATGCTCCAGGCCCCATTTCACTAGCATGGTAGAACACAAGGTGTATAGCTGTGATTCATCTTTTATATAGGGCTGCAGAGACATCAGCCCTCTGTAGGTGGACATGCATGACTCTAGGATAAATGGCATGCTATATTGTGTAATGCTGGTTGTGGTATTATACATTAGAATGCATAGTACTCCAAGTTTGTTGGGAACAGGGCAGCACTCATAAAAAACTACCAGTTCTGAAAACTGATATGACGATCTTCACATATACTTTGCACCCGAACAGGTAGATCGTGTCCCTTGGTTAGCAAACCTATATTTCACACAGTGTTTAAGATACTCTTTAATTGGAATAAAGTTTCAAATTCCTTATAGAATATAAACCCGCATGTCTTCATATTGTGGGAAATATACAAGAACACACAAGAACAATGCAACACATAGTTGCCCTGGGCTGGAGGATTATGGAAAAGTGGTTTGATACATCATTATCAAACTCCTAGATACAAGTGTTTCTGAAAAAATATAGAAAACTCATTTTAATTGACCTTATGAACGTTGCTAGGGCATGCATTCCAGCTCTGTAGAAACAAAACTTCTCCACCTATTATTAATGCATGATGTTGGCGTATCTCTGAGATTATGCAAACAGAGCACCTCACCCATTCCTTTTGCCATCAGCAGAAATTTCAGACACACCTGGTTTAATTGGACAGATTTCAGGAATAGACCAGAAATTTTTAATTATCCCAAATATGCATTAGCTTGACACACATTTCTGCCTGCAGCTTCACCTTCCTGCATACCTGATGTATTCCATCTATCTTCCTTTGTCTACCCACCCACTATTTCTTTTCCCCCCTCTATAACTACATATTGCTCTTTTGAACTTTTCTTTATCATTCAAAAGGACAATGCAAAAAAACAAGTACTCCATTAGTTTCCCAGGGCTGGTGATCCATGGCTGTCATTTTTACATCTTGCCCCTACCACAAACATTACACCGATAACCTGTGTTGACTTTTATTAGGGAAAATTAATTAAAACATGAAACCTCATATAAAATTACCTTTATTAACTTACAATAAAAACATTTTAACAAAAAAAGGCATACAACTATAAATATAAATGTATTTTAATGTATTGGCTTTTTACAGACACCTGCCATTTACATTAAATTTCTCTGTCACCACTTGCTGTCCCTATTCACCTCTATGGATTTTCACAAAAAGTTTATCACAGCAGTATATTTAAACTGCTAAACTATTAGCAAACAAAATTATCAATGGGTATAATCTTGTTTATCGCATTTTTGTTAGTGATAAGAGACTCATCTGTAACTGCTACAATAACTGGTTGTGTAATTACAGGTCATAGTACAAGTGAGGGCTGCTCAAATCTAAATCTAAGAGAACTCTGTTCTTAAATTGGAATACATTTGAACGAGATATACTCTGCCATACACCTATACCCCCAAAATATATTTACTTATCCAGTGTATATCAAAAAAAATCAATAAACAGATAGTTGAATACACTCCATCTATGCGCTTTCAAGCACAATTTTGCCTCATCCCCAAAAGCCATATATGTTTATTTTAATCATCAAAAAACAGGGACATCGAGAGGCTAAAAAACAGTTTTTCCTTTGAATAAAACATTTATATCACATAAATTATACATACATATTAAAATCAATCAAAATCATATACATAAATCTCTTTATAATCTTAGTTGGTCTTCATTCCTTATCGCTATAACACATATGAGATATGAAAGCTATAACACATACACATTGCAAACTGATATCTGTGTGAACAAAATTTCAACCCACAAACAGAATTATTTTCTAAACAAATCAAAATCTAACCTACAATTTAAGGGAAATGGTCAGTTCCATGATTAACATAATTCTGTTTGTGGGTTGAAATTTTGGTCACACAGATAACAATTTGCAAAGTGTATGTGTTATAGCTCTCGTATCTTCTTCTCCTGATGAAGTGGACTGTTTCCACGAAACGCGTCGAGGAATGAATAAAGACCAATTAAGATTATAGATTAATGTATGTATATGATTTTAATATGTATGTATAATTGATGTGGTAAGTCAATCAACTATTGTTTTACTCAATTGGAAAATCGTTTTTTAGCCTCTGAAAGTCCCTATTTTTTAATTTTTTTAAAAAAACATATCAATAATATGGTAAATACATTCATTTTGATCTAGCTGTGATGAGGTTTTTCCGAGTTAAAGTCTGGGTAATTACCTGTGAATAAATAAGGAATTGCCTCCACAAAACATGCATTTTATATTATGAACACTGAAGACACACATACATTACATTCAGAACAGGTATCTTTGTTCTGGTTGGACCTTTAAAAGCCTGATCCTGATATACAAAAAATTGAAGTAAGATGAATAATTTTGAAGCGTAGGATCCCTGGTCTTCTACCTGAATTTTTTACCCATCACAATAAAAAGATTCACCCATCATCAGCCACATACAACATAACAGAAATATTCTCTTCTCAAGATGTCTTCTAGCTGTACCTAGAGTGATCTCCTTAGCTCACACACTTTCCTCTGATGTACACAAACACCTGTTTTCTTTTAAAAATTTGTCAGCGGAGTAATTCATCACACTGAGCCTGATTTATTAAAAGTGTATTCTCTCCAGCCTTGGAGAGCTTTATTAGTGAACCTGGGAGATCCAGAAAACCTGGAATGGATTTCTTAAAATCATTTGCTATTAGCTAGCAAATGTTTTGAATCCTGGACCAGATCCATTCCAGGTTTGCTGGATCACCCAGCTTCACTGATAAAAGTGT
>NC_092858.1:72453591-72461404 GCF_032062135.1 Pyxicephalus adspersus | reverse complement strand
AAAAAAAAAAAAAACATTTCATGAAAAACAGTGTACTGCTTTTGGTACAGAAATCTAGACATCAGTGAAAAGCCCAGGTGGTTAATAAATCAGGCCCACCGTCCCTGCTCACTAGCCCTGCTCCATACAAAACATATTCCCTATAAAATGCTGGGGAATCTGACTTGTGAATAATTACATTATTTCTTTCAAGAAGAGCTCAAGTTCACAGAGGTCTACAGATTAAATCCAGGATGTTTGGTATTAATAAACTATTCTCCCCTGAATAATAACACCATGTAAATGCCCTGTGAACACCTATGGTAGAGAAGACCATGGCTAATCAGAAGCTAGCTGGTTTATCTTCATCCCCACTCCTTACTGCCTCTCACCTCCTGTCCTTTCCTTTCTAGTCTCCACCTCAATCCCCTTCTTTCTCTCTGGCCTACACTTTGTGTTCTATAGTTTAAAGTAAAAAATAAGGAGATGTCATTATCAACATAAAGAAGATTCAAGTAAGGAGAAGTCCACTGCATTACATACACAGTGAATCCCTTAAAAAAATGGTGAATAGGGCAAATTGTTTTTGAAAAGAATAGACGCATTTCCATTAAATACAGATGGAAGAATTTTCAGCAAACATTTATACACTAAATATATAAAAAGATATTACAAAATAATTAGCAAAAATGTGTATCTGGTGAAGTGAAAATATAACATTTGCTTACCTTGAAAAAATTCTTGTTTCTTCCTGGAATTTTCTTCAACAACCTTTCAACAGTTGACTGTGTCCTCAAGTCAAGCCAAACTAGCAAACATGACAAACAAAAAAAGATACAGCAAAAATTATTTTCTATTTCAACAAATACTGAGACAGAGAAACCCATTCATATAAAAATTGTTATAAGATTAATCTATACTATACATATCTATATAAGCTGAGATGGTGTTAGCATTGCTGCTTTGCATTACTGCCATAGATAGTGGGGGTAAAGTGGGGTAATGATTACATTGCTAGTTTGGGGTGCTGCTATGCAATACGACATATTTTTTTTTTTTTTTTTTTTTTTTTTTTTTTTTTTTACACATGCCGTTCTATTTTAGTGTTTGCACTTCTCACCCCCCCATAAAGAGAGCTCAGGCAAAGGGCAAAAAAAATAGTCACCGGTATTGCCTATGGTCTCCTTCTAGCCTTGTCTATGGTTTCCAAAATACTGCAAAGTTATAGGCAACATTTTTAATTATCTTTGTAACACAGAAAATCTTCATATTTTTTAAGTTGAGTTCAATAGGCAAACTAGAACAAAAGTGGTTCCAGTGATCTTCCTTACAGATCAAGTTGTTTACATTCCACCCTATTATCCATCACCTTCTACATCTTTAAAAAATATAATGCAGTTTTGCTTTCACATTCCCATGGTCACTGGGTATTTTAGATTTAAATTTAAGCAAAGAAAACATGCACTAATAAAAATCCCACCTCCAGCACATATGACTTTCTCTTGTTAGAGCGTATTCCCAGCAATCAACACTAAGCTGGGAAAGACCAAACAATGCCCAGTTTCCTCTCCAGAGGCTCCCCCTGCCACACACACACTGCATGCTAAACACCGTCCCTATCATCCCACCACACATTGTTCACTGTGCCCCAACACATGGTCTGGAGATTTTGCACTCAGAATAAAGCTCATGTCAGAAGCAGCCGACGCACAGTTGCTAGCTCATGTTTTAACCCCTGCAAAATAAAACTCCCAAACTCCAGGGAATATGTGTTAACCTCAGAGAGATCATTTCCCAGTACACATGTAATAAACCCTCATGTGTATGTGTATGTGTATGTGTATTAACCACTCAACAGGCACTGCTGTGCAAATGGAATATTCGCCAACATTTATTCAATACACTACTTCTAATATCAATATTATTCATACTGCACATGGTTCTATAGTGAGCTCAGTTCAATGCTTCCTTTCCTACATTTCCCTGTAACAAACCCTTGCCTTATGTCCCTGGATGCACATACACTGTTCTTTAACTCAAAGACACTGTTCCGGAGTCAAAAAATATTCTACAAAGAATATCAATTAGATATATAGATGCCAAATTGTATCGACAATTTTCTGATCTTTAGAACATAGGCAAAGTATAGCATTTTTCATTGTTTATTTGAATGATACATTTAAGTAGAAATGACCTGTTTAATGATTAATGTGTGTGTCTGCTACCTATGTTCTCAGCTGAAAGGTTGTTAAAACAAATAGCATGTTGATAATTTACTTTGCTTAGTCATCTAAATACAAACCTTTGCACTTTATTTACTGAAGCCAACTATGTGAACATAAACATTGTACTGACACTTTACTTCCAAACTTAAGAAGCATAAAAAGGCTTGAAAAATACCATTAGTATAGAATGGAGGCAGATTCTTTACAAATCTGGCACAAACAGATCATTCTATTGTGACATTGCTATTCACACAGCATAGGCTGCACTGAATACAGCTGTTGTCTGGATGAGCCTCCGCAGCACGATCGTGAGCATATTGTCACATGAGTTTCTGCAGTTTGGGAACGATGCCTGGGCTACTGATCATATTGGGCCACCTAACTGGAAGTGTCAAACAGATGTAACTGGATTCTCCCAGTAAAAGTCATATCTACAATTTAGGTATAAATATACAGGAGGACCAGGCTGTTCATGTAGACATGACATGTTGTGATGTTGGAGCCTATAGTTTTATTACTACCAAAACCACATTTCATAATAAAATGATTGTTTTATCAGGTAGAGCTCAGTTTGGATTTAGATATGGCAACAGCAGTAATCTAGGAAATTCCAAATAAACATTTAATGGGGCATAAGACACAGAAGAAGCATTTTATTTGGCCCAATACATATCTAAATGGTTCCACCTTACCAAAGATTTGCCATTCTTCTTACAGATCATTGCCAATTTCTCCAATGTTTTTAGCCTGATCAAGAATCAGCATCCTACAAGTAATTGGACATGGAAGGAGCAGCACCAAACTGATAAGTTTAAAACTCTGATGACTCAGAGCATGCTCCCATGCTGTCATCTAAATAACAAAGTAGGCGCTTTTCTACACCTTCAAAACTCAGTGACTCTCAGGCTACAAACTAGTTTAAAGCTGAACTCCAATACCTAATAAAAGTTTCTCTTTCAGTGATGCTATCCCACCTCTGCAAGGGCTAAATGGCCATGAATGTTGGGAGGGGGAATATGGGTGGGCCCTCTGTGTCCATAAATAAAGTAAATCAGCTTACATAAATAAAGTATTTCACCCATGCAGTGTCAGTGGAGCCACAGTCATGGGGATTTTTGGACAGATCAAGGAGTTTTAAATTATCTTACAGCAAAGTGTAAAACATCCACATGAGGTTTACAGACTCACCAATAGCGTTATATAGAGGTTCTCCGGTTGTTTTGTCCCATACAACAGTCGTTTCCCTCTGGTTACTTACACCGATTGCTATTAAAGAAAAAAGCAAAACACACAAAAGCAATGTATTACAAGAAATCTTAAAAAAGCATAACATACATATAAACATGACCACAGCAGTTAATACGTTTTAAATAATTGATCATTTGTACTAAAATTCGGCAGTCAGACTAAGGCTAATTTTAGACCTAAAGGTGGGCAGTCTGCCGAGGGCATTAAAGGTAGCTGGGATACTTTTTTTGCATGCAGCTGCAGCAGATTGCAGCTTGGCCTGTAAACTCATAATATTGTGTTTGGCTGCAGTGGTTGCACTGAGATTGCGGCCAGAGCAATTGTGCAAATCTTGTTCCCTGTGGTGCAGTTTGCCTCTCCAGACCACACACTAGCAGTTTGCTGTGTGATCGCAAGCATTTTCACAATACAGGTCTGAAGGGACCCTAGAGCATGTACACAAATGTGAACGGGGTGCATATATTGCTTTCCATCACTTCCTATATATTTAGACATACCAGAAGATATAAGTGAGGTTGTAATTACCTTTGATATTTGTGATTTCTATATTCAGTTGAGTTAGTTTCTCACAAGTCTTTTCTACACATTCATACACAGACTGTAAAATCTCCCGTGGATCTTGCTCCACCCACCTGCAAAGTGGAAAGAAAATGCTGAATGCAACATATATGTCGTATGTGTTCATGTAAACATTTCTCGTCAGGTTAACTGATACAATGATCTTTTTGGCTATCTGTAAGGGTGACATTTTTCCATCTGGTCACCACACTAATGTAATGTGAGCTGTGAAAACAGTAGCTGTTTTTAAACTTTAAACTATTTTTCCTCCAAGTCTAATGTATGTATGAAAAGATTTTATAAATACATTTAAATGTGGTCTAAAAATGTAAAATGCATTTATTCCCTTGATCCTTACCTACTTAAAGGTTGGGTCAGCTTACATACTATGTGCTGCAATAAGGGTTACAATGCCATTTGCTTCCCCAAGTCTTCAGCAATAAGACTAACCAATAATATGTAAAAAATAAAGCAAGCAGACATAAGTATATTTCTTACAGTAACTGTAGCATGACTAAGCATTACAAGAAGCATTTCATTAAAGGGGGGTTGAACTGAGATTTAACCATTTGTGGAAATGGGCCTATGAAAGCTGCCCCTATTAAAAATCATAATTATCAAAATTATACAGGGTGACGGTAGTATGGCCTCTTCTTCTGCTCCACTGCTTTCCCTCTACAACTTCGGTTTTTACCTATCCTGTAAATGACAGTGGGAAATTGCTGTGTAAATACGCCCTCTGACACATTGTTTATAAACACGGTTCATATAGGAAGTAAATTGTTACTTCTGTATCTGTTGCATTGATTTGTAGATTAAAAGGATAATCTTTAATCTGTAATGATGCTTGTAAAGGAAAAAAAGTTCTTGTTTGAATTTCTACTTATTTAACAACGTTTTAACCCTTGTTTTACCTAAATAATTTCTAATTATATTATATAGGTATACTAGTTTATAATCAATAAACTATAAATATAACATATTTTAGTTTTTTTGTTCTATAAAAAACTGCATTTCGTTTTTTAAGGACTTTGCAATGCTTTATACCAGGATCGTAACATTAGTGCCATTGTAAACAGGACAATTCTAAAATAACATATAAAGATATTTTATATACAATAAAAATAAGAACCAAACAACAAAAAGTGCCTTTTTTATGTTGTGTTATAATATTTGTCTATAGATTACATAAAAAAATCATTAAAAACTATATGTATAGCCAGCACAGTTTTTAATAGATTAATGAGGGGTTAAAATCCCTATTAGGCCAGAAATTAAATATAAAAATTACTCTGTTCCATAAAGTGTGTTCAGTTGAAAAATCTAACTAAACAAAATGTGAAAAGTAGAAACATATATGCCTCAGAAAAACAGTGCAAAGCATGCAGCAAGATTACCAGCTGACTAGAAATTAAGGCATGAAGGCATACCAAGTTATATGTGGCATTGACTCACCCTTCTTTTGGAAACTTCTGTTTAATTTCCACTTGATGGTGACTAAGCAGCTCGGCTGTTTTGGCATTGAAGACCTGTGATAAAGCACAGATAGGATTTTTTTTATTACTACAAGATGTAACAAAGGGCACAAAAATTCACAAGAAATACAAGATACTAAAAGTAACAATGCATTCCTCCGATTAAAAACAAAAAAACATTTACAAATCCAATGCTAAGCGCTGTGCTGAGATGTTTAAACACTTGTCAGACAGAACTTCAGGCCTTGTTCATGATGTGTTGTATACAGTATTTCAAAGCTTTAGACAAACTACAGAAAACAGGCAACTTCTGTTCTGATCAATCAAAAGACAATTGCACAAAAAACACTTGTAGATCTGTAGGGCACGGATAAAAACTGCCAAATAAAATATCAATGTAACTAGGACCCATAGTATGTTAAATGCCAAACTTTTTTTTTAACCATTGGATATAGTGTATAATAGTTGAAACCGGGTCAGTTTTTATTCTGTATTCCATGGTGGGGTTTTTACCAAGAGATCAAAAGATAAAATCTTTCCAAAATAGGAAAGAATCCCTTAGACAATAGAATTCTGGTCAGGTAACAAATACAATTCGGATTTCCCGTCATTTTATTTCCCTTTCTATTCCAATATTTATGGTCATAGTTATAAAAAAAAAAACAAAACAATATTATTAAAACAATTCACACTTTAAAGACCCACTTTAGACAAACATTTTTTTTATTGTTTAAGTGCAGGAAGTATAGAGAACTTAACATTTCCATCATGTTTGTTTTTTTTTTTTTCGTGTCTGTAAGCCTATTTTAGGGAGGTTTGTCCTCACGCCAGGATACTTAGCCACCCATACAGACATGGTGTGTTATCACTGGAGCAATAAAAAAAACAGTCAGAAATGTTCCCATAAAGGCTGTGCATAGCCCCAATCCCTCGCCTCCCAAGGCCTAGATCACACATATGGTGATGTTGTAGTGTGATGCCCAAGCCCATATGGAATAAACAAAGTGGAAGTGAATGGTTCAGTATTGTCCGTTACCAAACTCTCATGATGTCCAATGTTGTACCCGCAACGCAACACGTGCCCGGGTTTCCAAACACTTGTCAGATAGGACTAGCTTCTCAGGAACAACTGTTCCCACCCTTCTGATGAAGCCATATACTTTT
The DNA here is from genome assembly GCF_032062135.1 of Pyxicephalus adspersus. Lineage (NCBI taxonomy): Eukaryota > Metazoa > Chordata > Amphibia > Anura > Pyxicephalidae > Pyxicephalus > Pyxicephalus adspersus. The sequence continues at coordinate 72,454,755 of NC_092858.1, read as the reverse complement.
TTTATAGATTAGTGAGGGCTCTTTTATTGTATCAGTATGACTTCCAGACTCAGAAAGTACAAAGGTCATAAGTTTACCTTCACTTGTTGCATGATTTTTCTGAGCCAGGGACATAAATGTATTAACGTCAGAAACAGCCATTCAACTAACATTGCTACAAGGACAAAGCAAAGTGACCGACAAGCTACTTCTTAGGAACATTAATAATCCTTTCATCAGTTTATTTTTTGCTCCACGTGGCAATTCCCATCAGGTGTATTACAGGAAAGAAAAGGAAACACGGCAACAAATATTGTTTGTTTTCTTAGGCAGATTGCCAACCAGGATATAGACATAGTACCTGCACTGATACCATTAGAGAACCATTATAGCAGACCTCAGTGCCATTTATAAGGTCAGAGCAACAGACCAAATACAATAAGCTGCTCTGATTATTGGCTGGGAGCCCAGATGACAGCCTACAACAGTAATATATGAATAAGAAATCCACACATCGATAACACACATGGAAGATTTAGGACATATTCCAAAAAAAGAATATTCTATAGTCGGGAGATAACAGGCAATATATTAAGAAATGGGTAATACTTGATAACTTTATTTCCAATAAATGCAACTCTGACTCTGATTTGCCACAGACACTGCTTATTAGCAACAAGAAGAAAATAAAATTAGCAAAGAAATCAGAAACGGATTCATTCAATCTAACAGGCAACAACAAGCATGTTTAAGTTTGCATTTAATACTTTTTTGTTGTACGTGCTGACCTACGTGTGAAAATAGTAGTTTGTGTCAGCTTGAGCAGCTAAAAACCAACATTAATATTATAAGTCCACCTTGGCTGACTTAATATATGAATTCAAAGTGCATCCTTAAAATGGATCTATCATTGAGAGATGATGGAAGCAACCATTTCTGAACTCATTGTAAAGATTGCCAATTGCCTGCATATAAAGCTTATCTTTTGTTTCAGTAGTGGCAGTCACACACATTAGTGAGCAAGTTTTATTTTATGCATACCGTTTCCCCGATTATAAGGCACTGTCTTATATTTTTTGAAATGCCAAAATATGCCCTAGGTCTTATTTTCAGGGGATGTCTTATTTTTCCATGAAGAAGACTACAGTACACATTTATTGTTGAAAGTCACTCATGATCACTCAT
>NC_092858.1:72446920-72453233 GCF_032062135.1 Pyxicephalus adspersus | reverse complement strand
CTCTATGCCATTGATTGTCCCCTTCTGATCACTTACCGGTAATTAAGTGAAGGTATCTCCGTTAGGGCAGGTAACTCCGTTAGGGCAGGGATCAGCAGCGTGCTTCCTGGTTCACAATCGCGGGCTTTTTACTTTCAGTTTGGCTCTGCACTGCAGCCAGGAGGAGACACGCGCTGCAGCCAGCATCAAGGAGACACACACAGGATCGGATATCAGGGGATGTCTTATTCACGGGTGAGTGTCTTATTTTTTTAATTATTTTTTCAAAAATCGGGGGTGGCTTATTTAATGGGGATGACTTAAAATCGGGGAAACACGGTAACTATGTTATCTTGTACTTTATGAAATATAAAGGTTGCTAGAGTCTAGGTCTTGGAATTTCAATAGTAAATACTAAAAAGCAAAATGAGTGTCTATATTATAGTTTTTAAAAAAAACTATTTATAGGGCAAAAGAATTTGAGAACTGAGACTCCCTGGTCTCAATTAATAACTATTACTTTATCACATGCTTATTATTTTGTCTATTATTATAAAAATGGATTAAAAGACAACATTTTAAAGCTATTAAAAAATATGGGCTTGGTTTTTAAGAGAATATGAAGAAAAAAAAAAAAAAGAATCATCAGGTCTCAGATGCAGACAGAAGCACCATTCCAATGCCAACCCAAGTATGATCTAGAGCAGGGGTCGGCAAAGGTTTATGGCCACTAAGCCATTTATGGGGTAGGCGTGAGGACACTAGGCGGGATGCACCCTAATGGCTCCACCCACCATCAGGGAACACCCACTGAAGTGAAATCCCTCTCCTTGGTATGCATTGCAAAGGAGAGGGATTTACCTTCAGGGAGCTTTCCCTATTTACCACGGACGCGGAATATCAACACCGGCCACAGTAAATAGGGGAGCAACAGCAAGGAGGTGGCACCGGAGCTCCGGTAGTTTCTAACGCCCCCTGGCAGATCCAGCCGGCAACCTGCAGATATAGCCAGGGGGCATTAAGGCCAGAACGAACTACCAGCTAGGCCGTATCTGGCCTAGAGGCCGGAGTTTGCCGACCCCTGATCTAGATCAATGGAGGTCAACATTCTGAAGACACCATACCATACATACAGTCCCTGGCATCAGCAAAATCCCACACATAATATTTAGCTATTCTAATGTTACAGAAAGCATTTAGACACACAAGGAGAGTTGGTGAAACACCAATGACATGCTACATGAGAGGGTTAGAGAGTACAGGAATAATAATGGAGATGGTCAAAGAATGGAGACATTGCATTGCGATTGTATTGAATGCCAAGACCTAATATAAAAGATAAGAAAAAAAACATAAAAAAGGAAAAAGGGATGGACAGTATAGTAAAATTTATAGTAAAAGAAATAAAAAATAAAAAAAAACAGCCTGTTGTATGTGGGGGCCCTACAGCCAAATAATAAGTGTGAAAAGGCCACATGTGGACTGCCAGCTATGTGGTGGGCATCAAGGACCTAGGTGTTACATTCAGTAGTACTATAAATGTAATACAAAAGCTGCAGCTCTCTTTATCCCCATTAGGTGAAGTTATTTACTCCTACATTGGGTTGTATACACCACTATGGTTTGTCCCAGTGGCTCTTATTCTCTACAGTAAATGTACAAGTTGGTTGAAAGAACTATGACAAATTGGTGGGGGAACAGGTATGTGTAAAGAATACTTGGGACTAAGGAGCGGAGCTGCAAAAATTTATAGGCCACATAAAAGCTTTTCTGACGTGAATGATCACTATAAGAATTGTAGCACCAGGCTTTCCCATTATGTTGCAGCACCAATCTGCTCACAAATTGATAGTTCTTGTAGCAAGGGAGGGGCCGTTTACTGAAGCAATAGGCAGCTTTGATTGAAGAACCCTAGGTCTCTGCCCTTGAGCTAAAATTGTGTATAAAATTGCATCACCCACACTAACAGGACAAATAAAGGGATGTATTGGAATAATTACACAATTGTGCAAGCACTCAACACTGAATGAGTAGCTATTGAGAAATATTTGAGCAACAGGCAAGACATAAGTATGGGTAAAAAAAAATAAAATCATATTTGTAACATCCTTACTAGATAATAAAAATAGTTAAAGAAAAAAAGTCAGAAGGAAGAGAAGGTAGGACGTGAATATGTATATGGAGGGCACAAAGAATTTGGTTATGGGATCATATTGCTGAGTACAGCTGTTACTTTGCTTCACATTTCAACAGTGTGTGACTTACATACATATACATAGAAGATTACATATATATTTTATACAAGGTAAGGAAAGGAAATGCTTTAAACATGCTTTATGAAATCTATAAAATTTCAGAAAAAAATTCAGAATAAAGTGTATAGTCAGCCAAATATTGAATTTGTACTGTTATCTTATTTGACAAATACTATTATTAATGCAAGTTTCACTTTTTGAGGGTATATTTGGTCATTTATCAAGTGATATTAAACAAAGCTATCCCACTCTTAATGCAATTTCTAAAAGTACTTGTAAAGAAGGATCTTCTAAGACTTTTGGAGAAGTTGACACAGTTCCTCTATAGATTTTGACTGAGTAATTCCAGAAAACTGTTGGTACTTTTTAGAGACCATACTTTATTTGTAAAAATGCAGCCCTTTTAGCAGGGAACCATGCATCACTGTTGTCTGCAGCTTTATTCCACATATCTTTCTTTTTCCCTTTGGCTGGCAAGGACAAAAATGTTAAAATTTGGACTCCTTATTACAGAACACCACTGGTGTCAACAAACCATTTGGCAAGTTTCTCTGTAGTGTAGGTGGCTATACTATGGCCCCAATGGTTTCTACCAATATAAATGTATAGCAGAGCTGGATGACTTTCAAAATATTTGTTGTTTCCATGTCCAATGCATTTTTAGACCTCAGCAACATAAGCAGACCTTGTATTTTAGTGCAAAGTCTGCTAAAAGTGCTGACTCTAACAGTTATCTATGCAATCCATCTACACATATCTACACATTGTTAAATTGCCCACATTTTTGTCATTCTGTTCTATTTTACTATTCAACTTCTTAAGCTTATCCAAAAGAGTGACTTCACTTTTGTCACCCCCAATCTTAAAGTGTATGTAAACTCGAACAAACTTGTAAGGTCTAAAAAAATTACCAAAAATAATTGTGTTACATTTTTGTTACATATACTTTTGTAATAAATCTTTGACATGTGCAAAAATAATAGCTGTTACTTATGCCAGAAATTAAGAACTGTTCTGTGTCCAGAACTCACTTCCTATGTTATCTGAAGGAGTGTAAAGCCACGTACACGCGTCAGATCATTAACATTCAAAACATCATGCTTAGACCGGGCAAAATTCTGACACGTGTATAGTGGTTCCACTATTGTCAATCAGGAAGAATGTTGTGCTTTTCTATAGAAAAGATCACAGCAGGATACAATTTGTTCATCTTCTCCTGTCCATACAGCAAAATGGTGCTGTGTGTACAGTTCTTGCCCATTCATCCATCACCGGAAATATTCATAAAAGGTCTCATGATGATTCCTGTATGCGGCTTAAGTTCTTATCTTGGGACTATAGAAAGTTTAGCCTTTTATTTTGTGGAAATGGGTCTGAGTACCGTAGTTTGGCAGGAAAAATGCATGACAACACTCAATCCACAAGAATGCTGTGTGTTGTCAGTCCACAACAAGGCCTAGTACACACAAGGAAATCTGCTGACAAGTTTGTACTCATCTGATCATAAAACCCACAACAAGAGACATGAATGGGATGTACCACAAGACAGATGAAAGCCCTGGATGGTGTATACACAAACAAGACATTTGATTTATATTTACCAACAAATCTAATCTGTCAACACCCGATTGATACTGAAAAACTTTATTTAGCCTTGACACTTAGTATATCCTTAACACACATTCACATACTTTAAAGTTTGGTAAAGTAAACTTTTTACATTTGAAAGTATATATTTACCACACATGTAATATATTACAGAGTACCAGTCCTTAGATGTAGTGGCTGTATCCACTATCTGTTTTAGAACTAACTACATTTTTCTGAAAGTGCAGACAAATACCGGTTCACCCTGTCAGAAATCCAGTTTATATACCTAAATCTCAAACAATACCAGACCAGACATGTTTCCCCACCCCAATGTAATGGAAATGAAGAATGGAAGGAGGTGCTTGTAATTCAAATCATGGGTGCAGCCTAGGGTGACAATACAGGTCCTACAAAGATACAATGCAGTGATAAAGTATAAACATAGACTTTTGTCACCTGGAGCTATGCTGTCCATTCTACAACAAAACAAACCTTTCTACCTGCTCCTCATCTACTATTTATTGTACACTGTGTGTGCCATTGCGGCATATGGGGGTCAGAAAAGAAGGAACCCCCATCCACAGGAACAGGAGTGCAGGACTAGTGTTGGGCTTTCTTTTAGGTATATACACACATGCACTGTCAAAAGTAGAAATAGAGTATTATACACCAAAATCACTATAGCCTCCCATAAAAAAAAGTATTCCATTAAATGCTACTGGGCAAATAGGAAATTCATTTCTCAGCCTCTCGATTTAGCTAGGTGGAGTTGGCATGTCTTCTTAGGAAAAAAATAAAACCTGGCCTCCAGCCCCTATTCTAACCCACAAAATGTATAAACTGGGGGTGTAAGCTGCAGGCACAATGATCATTGGCTGACCTTACTCAATCCAGCAGGTTCAAGGTGCCCTTATCTATAATTAAAGTGATAGTGGGTTTGATGCGTCCATGTTTTGAGAAAAAACAAGAAATGCTAGTTGCTGATTGCTTTCATGTCAGTGTACAAATCTTAAATGATTTCCAGCCAAAGCTATGACAGAATAAATATTATGTGAAACTATCACCAGGATGCAAGTCTGAATTGGATTTGTTCTCTGCTAGCCAGAAGCTTAAGTGCGTTTCGACACTGCATTGTGACATTTGGAACTCATGTTAGGTTGTAATTAGATTTAACCTTGAGACCTGCAGAATACGCAGAGACACAGACAACCTATCAAACTAGGCCAAAGTGCAAATATACAAAGACAGACACGAGACAAAAAGTTCCCTAACAGATATAGTGAATTGCAGTTTTAAAATAAATCTGTATTTACCAAACCAAACTGATCAACTTGGTATTGATGCTCAATGCTAAGATTTTTCAACCTTCCATTTTATGGAAAATCAAAATAACCTACGAGCCATGGATCCCACATCTACATGGTCCTTTTAATTGTAAGGCTTAAAACATTCCACTGAACTGAAAGAAACTGGCAGTGTGGTTATTTAATAACAATGGTAGATCTCTCTTCTTCTAGTGTATGGCCAGGCTTACATGCATGTTGGTAATGTATTTTAAGACTTTTTACCCTACACTACACTTCTCTATGTCTATGAAGGAGCAGAATTGTTATCTCTTGACAATAAGTGTTTTAGGAATATAGAACACCTAGTCCATATACCTCTCAATGCCTCTTCACAAGAAACAATATATTCAGTTCAGCTTATCTTTCCTCATAGCGGAGTTCCTACATTCCTCCTATTCCTGATCTTCTCCATACTCCCTCCTCTACTACAGCATAATTATGTGAATTGAAGCCCAAAACCAAACTGCATATTCTAGGTGAGGTCTGACTAATGCTCTACAGGAACATGATTAGGTCTCTCCCTCTTAACAGAGGTTAAAAAACAAAAGTGAACAGGTTCTGCCGACTGTAGACTTTCAGCTTTAATTCAGTGGGTTGAACAAAAAGATTTTTTTTTACACAATCACTTCATTTCAGGGGCTCAAAAGTAATTGGACAAATTAAAAAGCTGAAAGTAAAATGTTCATTTCTAATACTTGGTTGAAAACCCTTTCCTGGCAATGACAGCCTGTAGTCTTAAACTCATGGACATCACCAGATGCTGGGTTTCCTCCTTTTTAATGCTCTGCCAGGCATTTATTGCAGCGGCTTTCAGTTGCTGCTTGTTTGTGAGCCTTTCTGTCTGAAGTTGAGTCTGCAACAAGTGAAATGCATGCTCAATTGGGTTCAGATCAGGTGACTGACTTGGCCATTCAAGAATATTCCAATTCTTTCCTTTAATAAACTCCTGGGTTGCTTTGGCTGTATGTTTTGGGTCATTGTCCATCTGTATTATGAAACGCCTGTCAATCAATGTGACTGCATTTAGCTGGATTTGAGCAGACAGTATGTCTCTGAACACCTCAGAATTCATTAGGCTGCTTCTGTCCTGTGTCACATCATGGATAAACACTAGTGTCCCAGTGCCACTGGCAGCCATGCACG
>NC_092858.1:72441986-72446527 GCF_032062135.1 Pyxicephalus adspersus | reverse complement strand
ATATATATATATATATATAAATATAAATATATATATATAGAAGAAGAAAAAGCCCATATATATTATCAGCTTTCCCGGCAGCAGTAACAAAGCATATGCTGTCACTAGTTAACTGGTACCATGCCAGTTATTAAAGCACCTTCCTCCTAAATCATTTTAGCAAGAACTGAGCTTAAGCTGCGTACACACCTGCAATTTTTCTCGTTGGAAAGGATCTTTCACGATCCTTTCCAACGAGAAAAGACTGCACATATATATATATATATATATATATATAAATATAAATATATATATATAGAAGAAGAAAAAGCCCATATATATTATCAGCTTTCCCGGCAGCAGGAACAAAGCATATGCTGTCACTAGTTAACTGGTACCATGCCAGTTATTAAAGCACCTTCCTCCTAAATCATTTTAGCAAGAACTGAGCTTAGTTCTTTGAGGACTCAGGGGTATACACCATCTGGCCAGGTGATAAAAAAAGTTTATAACAAATAAATGTAACCCTTGCATCCTTAATGTGTTACACATTATGCGAATGGTCAATCCCCGTACATGTAGGCTTAAACAAAATAAAGATTAGGGTAGATTTAACACTCAAGGATTATATAATAATTCGCCTGTGCACAGCACACAATTACTTTTGTTTCCAAACCTTTAAACCCATGCTCAGAATGCTCAGACAAAGCACAGGAAAATGGATTGCATGAAATATATCCTAAGATAAGTTCCATAGAAAACAAACATTTGTGGGCATAACAAAAATGTGAATTTTGTAACACTTATTAAAAGGGAAATAGGGGGTTATGATCCAATGTTTACCGTAGAAAATGAAACCAAAGCTACAATTTTCAAGCAGCAGCACAACATCTACAACTATTATATGTTATAGAGGCTAGTCAGAATATTTGTACCCAGTTTCAACAGTAAAGTCCTCCTGGGTCTTCTTCCATTGAGCCCAATGTCACTCCAAAGCAAGAATGTGGCAATCAAACACTGATAGAACTTGACATTTGGGTTCTTGGAAGTTGTCCTTGGCTTGAGCTCTGCATTTTGCTATACTTTTTCCCATTCTGGGGTCGCTGTGTCCAGGGAGCTTGGCAACAATCCCTAATCTTCCTAATAATATTTGCAAATGTTTTTACAAGAACGTCAAGCTGCAAGGATGTGTTCTTCTAGCCTTTGCAATTACCTTGCTTGTCTATAATTTTCTTTTTTACAGCTTTCTCCTTTGCTTTGTCATGGTATAGTTTATTATTTTTCTATCACTTAGCCCCTAGTGAGTGTTACCAACCAATATTGGTGAACATTAAACAAATGCAATGTTTATAGTTTCTTTCAATATCCTAAATATCTTGTACAGTTGCCATGCTTTTGAATATTCCTGGGGCGGTAGTTTATTTAGGGCCTAATACCGTGTTTCCCCGATGATAAGGCAGGGCCATCAAATAAGACAGCCCCCCCTTTTTAGAGAAAAATGTAAAATAAGGCCCCCCCCCGCAAATAAGCCACCCACTGATACCTGCGCTTACCCGAATCAGGTGGTACGGTGGGTGACTCCGTGTGGTTCCTCCGTCTGCCTCCATGGCTGCGTGCCGCGCCTCGTCATGAAGAGGAAGTGACAGGACTGCAGTGCGCGCACATGACTCCGCCCAAGCAAACACAGGCAGCTTCCTTCATCCCTCCCTAACGGAGACTACAGGAGTTTGTTCACGGCCAGAACATCCAAAAGTGAGACACAGACAGGTTTCTTTTGCTGTGAGCAATAACACTTACTGTATATAAGCTTTAGAATGGGACATTAAATGGTACAGTATATGCCTTCCAAAAAAAATAAGACAGTGTCTTATCATCGGGGAAACAGGGTATAATAGGTGGTTCTGAATAAATTTGCCCTCAGTTCCTATCTTAAAGACAAAGGTCATCCTAGACCTCGTAAACCTCAAATAAACCTTTAAAGCAGGGGTGTCAAACTCTGGCTCGCGGGCTAAATCTGGACTTGCCCTGTTCTCATATTTGGCCCGCGAGAAAAAACCAAATGTCTACTGGAGCTGGCCCGCCAGTAGACAGTGCATGCACCGCTAATACCACAAATCCCAGAATGCTCTGTTGGCGTGTCAGTCGGCACCCACAAGCGCCCCCTCTTCTGTTGACATTCATCAGCGACCTTCCTCAATTGTAAATATTTTTTCAATAAATATCTAAGTTGGCCCGCGACTTTGTCCAAATTTTTTTCATTTGGCTCACTGTGTATTTGAGTTTGACACCCCTGCTTTAAACGATTAGAATGATTCATTAAAAAAATGTTCTGGCTCCTGCTATCAAAATAAATAGCAATTTATTTTTAATGCTAAAAAATTATCTTTACTTCTTTGACTCTTTACCACCTTTTAAAGAGATAACTGTTGCAACTTGGTAACAGAGTGCAGCCTAATGATATGAAAATCAATGAACACCTTTTATTCCCTGGTTGTTCAATGACAGTGATCCTGCCGAGCAAGTATGTTTTTTGCTGGCGATACTTATGCTCTGCATGACCTTCAGATCACACAGCAACCTTCGCAATGCGTGCAGAAGTAAACAGTAGATATAATAAATGAAGCATGTATGAAAAAGTCAATGACATATGTACAGCAGTTGTTTATCAACAAGTCCTGTAGTAAAGTACAGAAGGCTGGAAATTCTCGCTGAGGACTTCCTATACCTAAAGATCACACTGGGTTCTGGAGAGTTTTCCTCCACACAAGTTCAGCAAACAGCAAGGACACAAGAAAGGAATCAACATTTAACCAGCCATGAGATAAGAGGAGGCCATAAAGGAGGTTGTACAGCTTTACTAAAGACATTCATATCTATATATGGGTATATATTTCTAAAGATTAGTCACATAAGCGCTTGCTTTTATCTGCCACCAACATCATGAGTACATGCAACGGATCACCTAAATCAATTACAAATCATTTTACAAAATGTTAATTACTCTGTTTTGTCCACACTCAAAATCGTGCCCAAATTTGTGATTCCCCACTGCTCACAATTAAGCTGCATACACACGTGGAATTATAGTCATTGGAAAGGATCTTTCACGTGCCTTTCCAATGGCTAAGGACTGCACGATGGATGAATGACTGCTGTACATACAAAGCCGCTCTGATCTATGCAGAGGGGGGGGAGAACGGCGGAGCGGCACCCCACTGCGCGCTCTCCCCCTTCCCTTGCATTAGGATCGTTCATCGTCCATGGATCCGCCAGGAAGGTCATTTGGACGATGGACTACGGGGGCTGTACACACGCCAGATTCTCGTCCGATATCGGGCGAGTACCATTGGACGTGTGTAGATAACTTAAAAAAAAAAAAAAAGATTATTAATTTCAACAGTGTTTGTGTCACGTCTACGTCAATTTTTCACCCTGGGATCTTGCTTCATATGTGTTGGAGTTTTCTCAATTTCCTGCTACTAATACTGCAGGAAGATGATGAATAACCACACTGGTGCCCTGGTCACGTCCACTATTTTACCTTTTTTTATAAACTAAACACAGTGATTACAACGTGGAACTTTCCCACAAGTCATTGTACAACACCCTTGTATCTTTTATATTTCATGCATACATTGGCACACAAATATTTAAATACTTTACATTGGACTAAGAACTTGGAATAGAACAGTTACCCGATTATGGGAAATAGTTAATGTGTATATAAAGCCTTTGTTTTTTGGTTTTGCATAGAATAGGAAAGGGTAAGAACCCCTGGAGGTTTTCACTCTTCTTACCATCCTTGCTAGACAGATTCTCCCTCTATCTGTCCTGGTAACTGTTATACCCAGAACTCAAAATCCACAATTTAAGATGTCACTAAAACTGAAAAAAGACATACTCTTCTAATAGGGCGCTTTCTGCTGTGGCAAATAGAGATCTTGTGCTATGATAACTTAGATACACCAAAACCAATATTGTGTGATTGTAGTATTATGAAGTTATGGAATTGGTATGGAGCTGTACAGTATACCTATCACTTACAGGTATAGTATATGCTGCCCTAGGGCCAATGTAATACATATCAATGATGATTTAGTACATCTCTGACAATCTGGCCAATGGATTATATTGAATTTGCTTTTGTCATTGACTCCAATGGGATTTAAAATTCAAATACCAAATCAACCCAACCAAATCAATCAACATTGAGATTCCACTCAGAAAAACAGTCAGTGATCTGAACAGAGGCAAATTCGACCATCACTACATTTTAAGTTGTAGTGGGTTAGTGGCTTAACCTACCCACACTATAAAATGTAGGCACCCATATGATTATACAATGGCTGGTTCCACACAGCAGAGGAGAGACACGGGATAGGCGATCACACAGCACAGTCATAGCACAGAGCAGAGACATAGGATAAGTGATAGCACAGAGCAGAGACATAGGATAAGTGATAGCACAGAGCAGAGACATAGGATAAGTGATAGCACAGGGCAGAGACATAGGATAAGTGATAGCACAGGGCAGAGACGTGGGACAGCCGATCACACAGGGC
>NC_092858.1:72437408-72441284 GCF_032062135.1 Pyxicephalus adspersus | reverse complement strand
CAGAGACGTGGGACAGCCGATCACACAGGGCAGAGACGTGGGACAGCCGATCACACAGGGCAGAGACGTGGGACAGCCGATCACACAGGGCAGAGGCATGGGACAGCTGATCACACAGGGCAGAGACATGGGATATGTGATAAGTGATAACACAGAGATGTGACAGAACATGATTCATGGCTCCTGATAACAATGACATGTGTATATATGTATACATGACAGCAGGGCACTGACACACAGCATCTAATGTCACAGCTGTGCTCTAATAACGGTATACACTTACCAGAAATCGTGTGGACCCGGTGCCCTGATCGATGGCCCCCACTAGTGGCCCCAGCGCGATTCTATTGGAGGCAGCCATTCTCCTTGTAGTGTGACCCGGGGTGACTGCTCAGCCTCTCCAATGCACGCTGCCGGGTGCGCCTGGCTTACACTTCACCATGCCACACAGCCCTTGACATCACTGGGCGCTGACCCGGCTCAGCCAATCAGCGACCGGGGGTGTGCGAGGGCGGGCGTCATCCGGCTTCCCACTGGCTCTCCATGAAGGCTGGCCTCTCGCCTGTGTGTATGTTTGTGACGTCATAAACAGGCAGCCTGCCTGGGATGAGAATGCGGAGGCACAGTTCCAGGAGCTGTGTGGAGGAGCTGCCGGGGTTCAGTCACCAGGACTCTCTATTGGCACCAGCTGGGTGGTGTGACACAATATAAAGACATAGCATTCCAGCTTTCTGCATCTCACATTACTATTCCATGAACTGAAGTCAGGGAAATTGTTCTCTGTGGCCCCTAAAACCAGCCATACCCTATAGGCTGTTTTGGCACTGGGCATTATTGCCATGCCTGCATTAAAACCTCCACCACTGCTAATGAGCTTTCTAGCAAAGCTTCACAGGGTGGTAAGTTACCTCTAGGTATGTCCCTGGTGTAAATGAATAATAACCTGAGCTATATATTCAGTCTTCATAAAAATAGGAAAGAAGGAAAATATAGAGACTCATGAAAACTTATCCCAGGGTCGAGCCCATCCCAACTCAACAATCTGATATGTCACCAAAATTAGGAAGAACAGCAGATGCCAGACTACAACTCCCAGCATCCTAGGCAGCCAACTACAAATCTGTAAGGTCATAGGAAGTAGGTGGTGGGAAATTGTAAAACTTCAATATGATAATATGAAATAGATCAGTAGAAACATAAAAAGATCATTTGCAAAGATAATACTTTAATTTACATGAATCAACACATTTAGGATTTGGCTTTATTCAATATTAGCATCAGTTTGGATTTCACCTTTCTGTATTCTGTCCAAAAATAAAATAAAGTTTTCCTTTAGATAGAGTTTAAAGCAAAAAACTTTTAGCATTCCTTTTAGTCTTCTTATTCTTTCAATATACACACATCCAATTTGCCTCAAAATAAATGTATTATGTATCAAACCTTGATCAACCATCGTGGTAAGTAATAAAAGCAGAACTGGGGAGCCCCAGGAGAACTTGTCAAAATGTGCAAGTATGTAAAGTACTTCACAGTGTGTAAACCTTACCAAATATGACCTCCTCCAGCAGTGCAAGGTCTGCACTTCCCATCGCCATTACCCTCTTCTTCAACTCTTCTGGATTCAGTGTCTTGCGTCTCATTGGGAAATGATGATTTAACCAAACCTTCCAACAGTCCTGGATGAACTGTCCCACAATATAACACATGGAACTCCAGTGGTTTCTCCACTTGGTGAAAGTGTGATTCATTAGTCATGCACCCCACCCCCTATTCAATCACAACTAAAAGCTTTGATCTCCCTCTTTGGTCACCTCCTGGTACAATTGCATGTACTATCAGTTGTGTGGTATGGGTGGAAAATACAAGAGCACCTGAAACATCCATGGGACATTGTGGAATTGGAGAGAATGCAGAGGAGATGCAACTAAACTAATAAAAGGAATGGAGGAGCTCAGCTATAAGGAGAGATTAGCTGAACTGAATCTATTGTCCCTTGATAAGAGACGTTTAAGGGGGAATATGATCACTTTGTATAAATATATAAATGGTCCATATAGAGAACTCTCTTCCCAATGAATTACTTTGAGATCATTACAAAGAACAAGAGGGCACTCTTTGCGTCTGGAGGAAAAGAAGTTTAAGCTCCAGATAAGGAAGGGATTCTTCGCTGTAAGGTCTGTGAAAATGTGGAATCGGCTCCCTCAGGAAGTAGTTTCAGCAACTACTAGAGATTGCTTTAAGAAAAATCTTTTCTAGAAGCACAGAATATAACTGGGTATTAAGGATTTAAAGTAAAGATAACAGTGACTGTTGATCCGGGGAACATCCGGTCGGCTCATGGAATCAGGAAGGAATTTTTTTCCCCTGTTGAAGCAAATTTTACCAGGGTTTTTTTCCTTCCTCTGGACCAACTATGTGTTATAGGGTTTTATATCTGGGATTAAACTTGATGGAGTTATGTCTTTTTTCAACCTGACCTACTATGTAACTGGACTGTAGACTTGGACAATACAGAGCAGGGACTCACAGAAGAGGTCATTTCCTAGCTGTAGATAAGCGTGCTGTAATTGTTACCACTGCCCTAAAGTGTTATCTGTGGACAATATCACTTGCTAAGTAAAAGCAGAATAAAAAGACAGCAACAAGCATGTATTTTGGCAATTAAAAGATTCATTTTAAACTTAACACAATTCAGTTTGCATCTGAGCAGGAGTACAGATAAATGGTCTGCTACTACTGTGAAGCTGTGATCTCACACTGGGTAAAGAATATTTTCATAATAAGGAGAATTATTATTTTGTGGTACAGTTTGTACCTTGACAATACACAAGTCCTGGCACACAGATGTCAGAGATTTAGGACATCCTCCTTAACAGGTCACACTGGTTTTTTATTGGACGTCATAAGTAATTGTAGCAGCATATGATAAAATAGCTTTGTTATACTTTGTCTTAACTTTGTGATGTTTGTTTTATGAAAGTCATGCAATGTTTCAGTAGTGACCAGTAAAGTGTGGTCACTAGTGTAGGGAGCGCTCCCAGGCACCTGTTTTCAACCACTCTGTGTCCAGGAGTGGTCATAGATGATTTCTTTTGGGCATTCAGGTGTAGTTGTGGAGTGGTGCAGTTTTTAGCTGAGGATGCTTTGTGGAGTTTGTGGAGAACTTAAAAGGAAGTGGTTGGAGTGGCAGACTGTCCCAAGATTCTGCATAATGCATCTAAAACAGGGGTGTCAAAGTCAAATACACAGAGGACCAAAATTAAAAAATGAGAAAGTTGCAAGCCAACCTTGAAATTTATTGAAAAAATTGAGGAAATGTTTCCTTCCCATTAGATATAAACCCCTCTCATATGGAAACAAAGAGGTTTTGAATCACATTCAATCTGGAATGGGTTTATATTAGAGAAAGAGGCATAACCTTTTTCTTTTTTTCAATTTTATTTAAGAAAAAGATCTATTGCCTCTTTCTCTATTTTTAGCCTTCTGAGTTAAATTTCAATGGTAACCTTTTTGCACAGGCTAACAAAATTAATAATAATATTCTTCTATGAAAATCCAACAATTCAAGTCCATGCCTTGGAGTAGCAAGGAAAAGACGTGGCCAATGCGGAGCTAAATCTTATGAGTGGCCCGCCGCTGAAAATCTCTCTTCATTGAAAAAGCGCCGCTACTAAAATTCCTGGCATTATTTGCATCTATAAAACAGTCCAATGCAGGGCCACGCATAGGCAGAGAGCCCACTGGTCTATAAACGCGTGATGCCGGGAATTGTAGTAGCGGTAGTTTTGCATTGAACTCAATGCAAAAAACCTGTATTGAGTCCAATACAAAGAAATGGTTATATAATATATATATAATTTTATTATATATATATAT
>NC_092858.1:72423963-72436800 GCF_032062135.1 Pyxicephalus adspersus | reverse complement strand
GCTTTTGGTACAGAAATCTAGACATCAGTGTAACGCCCAGGAGGTTAAGACAGCTGTGTACATTTGAAGATTGGCCACTAGGTGGCAGAATGAGTCATTATTTTAATTAGAGACCTGTCAGCGAATTTCAGAGGAATTGACCCGGGGTAATAATTTATAAATAGCTCCCTAAAAGTATATAAAACTTTCTCCAGCATTTGGTCCGCCTCACTGTCACTTACCTATGTTCTGCTCACAAGTATTCTCACAAATTGTCATGACATAGGCATAGTTTTAGTAGCTAAATTTAGGTCAGAGACAGCAGACATGGAAGAGGAGGATCCAACACTAAGGCCTAGTCTACACGGACCTTTTAAAAAACTTATGTAAACGTTCCTACTGCGTTTATATGCACTTTTATTAGCATTTTCCTGCATTTTTAAGTTAAGTGCTTATGAACATGGGAAAACGCTCTATTGGAATAAATAGAAGCCTTTACCCACGTTTTCTTGCGTTTTCCAGCGTTAGCCTGAATTTTAATTTTTTAAACATTGCAAGCAGCGTTATAGATAACGCTCATAAACGTGTCTCAAGGAAACGTCCTGGTGTAGATTAGTTCATTGGAATGCATGGGAATTTTCATGCAGCGTATATCAAGCTCAGAATTTATTTATCGCATTTCTTTTAAGACACTGCAATCTGGACATCTACAATCTGGACATTCTCACACTTTGCTTTTATCACTGCGCCCCATGGTGCCCCAGGTCTTTTACACTGCCTCTTGTCTTATCCTATAGCAAAAACATTAAGGGTCTCCTCTTTTCCAATTTCTTTCTCAACGACAGTAAGTGCCAGTGTACAGAATACAATTTTTTATATATATACATATATATATATATATATATATATATATATATATATATATATAAATTGCATAGAGGTTCCTGAAAGATGTAAATATTTATATTCTCCAACTGGTTTTGCTATCTGCATAAACCACTGTTTAACTGGACAGAGCCTCTGGGTCTTCTAGTAGTACTGTTGTCTGCCATAGCCTTAGTTCCAGCACGCAGAAACAGCTCAGCTCATTCATTGCCAAACAATCCATTGCCGAGATAACAATCCTTTCTCCATAGGACAAATGCAGTAAGATGTTCAGAACTCCTGCAAGATAAATGGGTACTTTAATTGGTAAAATGGCTAAACGGGTACCCAGCAGGCATGCAGGGGTCCAAGCTCAACAAACAGATAGTCTGGAAGTTATCTCATTAGACCACCCACTTTTTGGATTTGGCTATCAAGCATGTCCTAATCATTTTGCACAATGTTTAGCTGGCTCGGGCACTCTGCTGAAGCCACCTCTTCTGACATACTGCTGCAGGCTTACCAGATTCACCTTCTGTGTCTGATACCTTATGATGTTGCGACTGTTGGGTTCCTCCTCTGTTCTTTTTTTCTCTCATTAGCTTCTGCTAGAACTAGAGCCAGATATTTCTTCAGGAGAATTCTTCTAATAGATTTTGGATTATGAGGACAGATGCCTGTTGTCCCCAGCTATGTGTTCAGCTGTAAGTATTTGGAGGCATTATGTTGGGGCAAACTTTGGCATGTACATCCCCACCACCACCAAAAACAGCCGGGGCGAAGAAGAGCCATCTGGTCTGTTTGCAACAGATAGAAGTCAGCGTCAGAGGGTCCGCGATGGGACGGGGGGGTAGTCAGGCATTATTCATTTTCAAGACTTAATGCTGGGACTTTGACTTGGAGCGGGACATACATAAGGGCCTGTGGTGTAGTTGTGGGAACAGGACAGTACTAATAACATGTCAGGGCCTGGCTGTCAGGCCATCAGTCAGCTATTTCTTCAATGGGCTTGATTTATTAACAGTCTCCAAGGCTGGAGAAGATATGCTTTCATCTGTAAACCTGGGTGATCCAGCAAACCTGGAATGGATCTGGTGCATGATTGAAAACATTTGCTAACATAATATCAAATGATTTTAGGAATCCATTTCAGGTTTGCTGATTATCCCATGTTCACTGATGAAAGTGTATTTTCTCCAGCCTTGCGGAGCTTTAATGAGTCAGGCCCAACGTGTGAGACTTTGAAAAAAAAGAAGAGAAGAGAAAAAAAAAGAAGAGTGCCAACCAGTAACAGGGCATCAAAGAATAATCATATGAGGTCAAACCTAGTTGAACACCTCTTAGGTTACAAAGTCTACATACAGCAGGCAAAAAAAGTAGTTTTCCAATATTGACAATAAAAAATATAATACATATAAGTGCAATAGTACAAAAAAACATTATTCACAGATTTAAAACTTGTGAGGTATACAAGCATATCAAGAGTCAAATCATAAAGGTTGTTGAGTAGAGATACCTTTTAATCATTCACCCCCTTTGTAAACATTTAAAACCTAAATTGAAGAAAAATATAGGAGAAAAATGTGTGTGTGTGTGTGTGNGGGGGGGGGGGGGGGGGGGTAAAAGGAGTTAAGGGTTAGACAGGGGAGGGAAAGGTTGGGGTTCGCTGTTAGAATTATACATAATTATAAACTAACCATGAGTCCCATGTGTTGTAGAACTTGTTAGGGTTGTTTTTAAGAGTACAGATCAATTTGTCTTTCACCATTATCCAGTTTGGTTTTGGTGAGCTTAAGGGGAATATTGGAAGCTTTCCAGTAACAAACAATGGTAATCTGAACAGTTAACAGGATATATTTAATTAGTCTAGTTAACAGTTTTGGAACTATATCCTCTAATTGGGAAAAAGAGCACACCTTATTTTCCTCAGGATGTTTACCTGGGTGACAGAGCGAATAAGGTACCATCTCATCACACCCTTATAATTGGCCTCTATTATCGAAGTGTTCAGAGATATTTTGGAAATTGACACTGATAGATTCCGCCATTCCTGGGCACTCAGCTTCACCTCCAAATCTGGCTTCCATTGTTTCATATAGGAAAGTTTCTTATCGTGTGAGAGAAGAGTGTTATATACTACCAAGATCCTCCCTTTGGATTCAGTTGTAAAACTGCAGGTTTTTTCAAATCCTGTAATCTGGTAGGGTAGTTTGAACACTTTAAGTTTATTTTGAATAAAGGACCTGATTTGTTGATAACAGAAAATTCTGTATATGGAAAAGAGAGGCTCTCTTGTAAATGGGAGAGCCTCAGAATAGCTTTGCCATCAAGAAAATGTCCGATTCTGAGAAATCCTTTGTTGAGCCAGTTCACAACCTAGAGGAAATTCAGGATTATGCCATAAAAGGAGCATGAGGGGAGTGAAGGTTAAAATTAGTTTTTTGTTCATTCCATACTGAGAGGGCATATGAAAGTGAAGGACAGAGGATCGCAGGTCTCTTAGAAAAGGGGATCCACATGGACATGGATCCTCATCCACAAGGACCTCAATCAGTATTGAGGGGCAGGCCAGGGCCTCCAGATCAGTTCATTGAGGTCCTGGATGCGGAATAGTAGTTTGGCCAAACACTGCAATTTGGGCTGCTCTGTGGTATAACAATATGTTAGTTACACCCGATCCTCCCAATATTTTTAGGATTATGTAATGTAGTTGCATTAATGCGGTGAAGTTTGTCTCCCCAAACAAATTTTATGAGTTTGTTTTGGATATTCCTTAAGACCAGCCTGGGTATAGCAATAGGGAGGGTGCGAAAAAGATAAAGCAATCTGGGTAAAGTGTTCATTTTGATTGCAGCTATTCTCATGAACCAGGAGGGGGGGGGGGGGGGGCTAGATACCATTTATTCCGATCTCTAGTTATTGCACGAAACAGGGATGAGTAATTAGCTGAATAGAGATCTTGGTGAAAATATGTAATCTGAATGCCTAGATAGGTGATTGCTTTGGGTTTCCATGTGAAGTCAAAATTATTTTTGAGTTGTGTGACTATGTTTCAGGGCAGTGAATGATTTAGGGTCTCCAATTTGGCTCTATTGAGTTTTAGACCTGACACCTCTGAAAAGGAGCTCAACTCTTTAAATAAGTTGGGCGAGGAGATGAGAGGGAAAGTTATTTACATTCAGGCATCATCAGCAGTCCACATTTATGTTCAATAGGACCACATGGGATGCCCTTAATGTCATGATTAAGCATTACAGGTATTGCTAAGGGTTCAATAGCTAAAGCGAAAAGTTAAGGGGAGAGAGGGCAGCCTTGTCTGGTAACTATGCCCATTTGAAATTGGTTAAAGTGGAACCAAAGTCCCCCTTTTAACCCCTCTGACATTCTAATTCTCTCTGTATTTTTACGCAAAAAGTGGTACATTGTTTTGCATAACTTACCGAAATATGTCCAATATTTAAAAAAATGTAATAATAAATTTTAAATAAAAAAAATCTGTTAAAACAAGGGTGCATAAAAATACAGAAACGTGTAAAATAACTGTACAGTAGCATGTATAGTATATATATTTAATATATTATTTATATACATTATTATATATATTATATAAGGATTACTCTGTATGGATTCAATACAGTTATTTTGTATTGATAACAATATAAAATTACAATACAAAATTATTTGATTTTCCCGTCAGGCCCCCTGCACGCACTGGCGCATGCACCAACGTCACTGGGGAAACCCCACGAACGTCACTGCACTCGCCAGCTAAAGATCGCAGGAAGAGGATGCGACCCAAGGATGCCAGAGGACGTGGTCGGACCAGGTAAGTGGTTTATTTTTATGTTTAAAGCTACCCCTAGTGTGGCTCAGGGTTACCGCTTTTTGCATATTTTTTTTACCCGGAATACCGTCAGGGGGGGTAATCGTGGAACTAAATATGAAAAATAAAAAAATCACACTTACCTTTAATTCCCCAGATCCCTTGATGACACTGGATCTTTCCTTGATTGGGCCCTGCACCATAATGGAATCCTCCTTCATCCCAGTGCTAAGGAAGTGCGGGGCACAGCCATCTTCAGCTTCAGCATCTTCTGGCTACGTCATCCAATCTCCCACGGCACAGGTGCAAGATCAGGAGGTGTAGCCTGCTGTAAAAGGGGAAAAAAAGAGTGCTGATCTCACTGCCCATGCATGAGATTGGCATCTCTTTTCCCTTAGTGTAGGAAAATGCCCCTTCTGCGCATGCCCGATCTCGACAGAAAGGGAGGGTGCTTCATCCAAAAAAGGGTGTTGTAGTTAAAAGAAGAAGATAAATATGTTTTACTTCTGTCCCTTCTGCAATTACCCCTCCTACCTGCCTGATTGGTCCAGGTTGCTGTCAAATAGCTGAGCTGTGCATGCACAGTGTCCGTTTTGGTTGCAGGATACCCAGCCCTTCAGGCTTCTCTTATGTGTGCTGGGAATAAATGATCTCCTATGTCCGCATGGGTTTTACGTCAACCTGGCCCGGCGAATCCAGATGGCTAAAGATCCTATAGAACAAGAATATTGCAAGGGCCTGGAAGGGAATGTACACAGTTGAGTATGTTTGCTCTGTTTTAATATACAGTAGCCATGAGCATGTTGCAACCAATTGCTGTGCCTTGTACCTACTAGGTTCAACCCCCCTACATTTTATGACCCATAAATGCCACTGAAATATTTAGGTTACTTTTAGATAGCAAAATACAGAATTTAAAGATCAAGCAATGGTAAAATTGTCTTACAAACTATTTCTTTGCTCTATTTTTGCCTTGTTGTGAGATCGTTAATCTCCTTCCAATGATATTATGCTTATTATTAAGAACTTTATTTTGCATTCAAGAGTTTGTGCAACATTTGTTTACATCAGATTTACCAACAGAAGAGTAGGGAGGCTCAGGATCTCATGAGGACAATATTTAAAATATGCATTCAATCTACCTACCCTGTTTCCCCGATGATAAGACACTGTCTTATTTTTTTTTGAAGGCCAAAATATGCTCTAGGGCTTATTTTCAGGGGGATGCCTTATTTACCCATGAAGAAGACTACAGTACACAGTTATTGTTCATGTTTTTTCATTTTTACCTAAAAAGGGGGGGCTGTCTTATTTGATGGCCCTGCCTTATCATCGGGGAAACACGGTAGTATCAGCCCTCCCCAAATCTGACACTCAGCCATCAAAGAATTATGGTATTTGAATAAATCCTCTCAAAAGCCAGCCTACTGCTCTCATCATGGCTATGAGCCACAAAAAATTATATTGTCATTATTTCTTTTTATTTGTGTTTTAATACCTATTTTCATTTAGTCATGGATGCAAGCAATTGTACATGACATTAAAGTTATGCATTCCCAGAAAAAAGAGGAAGTAGGTAACTTCATCCTATATAATATCAATGTTTTTTTAAAGTGTGCAGTGAGAACTTTCTTTTCCGCAGTTTAGAACCTCAAAGGGATAGTAGAACTGTAATTTTCTTGTCTCAACCCTTGACTTAGAAAGACAGAGGCAATAGTTTTTATATTCTTGGAATACAAGACCAATAAATCCAGGTAAGAAACAAATCTAGTTTATATACATAGTGTCACTGTCAGAAAAGTGTTTTTTTTTTCATTACACATAATTAGTAAAGCCACGTGGGCTGTGGTTTAGAACAAGTTAGGGAATTCAATTAACCTTGGGCTGCTGGCCTGTTTGTACTCTTGGATGTCATTTGCTTTATTAGCAAAAACATTGAATGCAGCTAAAAAAAAGTGCTCAACAGGAGGTCTGGCTTACAGGTGGTTGACAATCTTATGTGTAGCACAGACAAAATGATTCCATGATTGATCAGACTATAGCTACCTTTGTGACTGTGGTCGATTTACAAAATTGATAGAAAACAGATTATCAGTATAATCAGAATTGCACTTCTTATAACATGTATTGCTGTAGAACAAATTATGCAACTCCAATGAGGGCAAGGTGCAGTGAATCTGGTGTACTTTCATCACGTGAGCTATAAAGAAAGAAAGATTTAGCGCTAAGAGGCCACCTCTGAAGTTAGACCGAATTCACACTGGTTGCATTTGCTGCATTTACCCCTCACTTTCCTCCTGCCAGGAACCACTGCTGCTTGAAAAACTGCTAGGTCTGAAAAAGCCCAGCCCTTACCGCTAGTTACCAAACCCTAGCTGTTGCCAAGTAGTCTCTCAGAAGGGGTAAATGGTCTAGTTTTTTACTGCTAATATGAAATAAGCCTAACTTGTTACACCACATAGATCACAATATTACACTATTACAAAGTGGAACTGTACTACACCGGACATGCCCTTCCCCCAAGCTGATCATTTTGATCCCTGTGTTGTCCTTACTTGTAGCTTCTGCCCCCAATCCATTCTTTTTTCTGTGTACTGTGATCCAGTATGTGCATCTATGGCTAACACCTGGTTGCTAAAAAGAGACTTCATGTCAATGTTACAGCTTGTGGAAAGTTGCCAGTTTATGAAATTTGTAAGACCACTGAACATGTATTGACAGGAGGTTGTGACCGGGCCGTCTGAGAGGTGGGACACAGCTCTGGTCGTTGCACCCACCAGCAAAGTCAGGAGAAGGACTTCGCTTGAGGGGGGCGTGCCAGTCAGACCACGTCTCCTGGAGACATCGCAGGCTCAGGGCAGTAGAAGGGTTGTGTCTCTTGACTCAGACCTGCAGTGGGAGAGTGGACGGGTTCTGGTATTATACCTTCATTCTGGGGGGGAGGTTTCTTCCCCCCCAGACACAGTGTCACTACACATGGATTTCCCACGCATGCACGGTGCGGAGTCAGTGCATTTAGTGGTCCGTAAGCCTCAAAAGGTTAGGGACAACTGCTTTAAAGGATGCCTCTGGGTTGGTAACTAGGGATAAAGAAAAGGCAGATTAACTAAACACTTTTTTTTTAGGAAAATGGCAGATCTCAAGTACAAATTCATAATAGCAATAATAGCATTATAGCACTGCCCTAAATGAGTCACAATGACTGAGAAACAGTTGGGCAAAATTAAGGTTGACAAAGCACTAGGACCCGATGGAGTACATACACGTGTCCTCAAACAGCTTAGATCAGGTATTTCAAAGCCATTTTTTCAAATTTTTAGAGACTCTTTATCACTGGCATGGTACCAATGGATTGGCATAAGGCCAATGTGGTTCGTATCTTCAAAAAGGGAGCAGAGTAATTACCAGTTAACTACAGACCGGTTAGATTAACGTCCATAGTTGGAAAGGTCCTAGAGAATATGATAAAGATCCACATAAGAGGAGTTTCTGCTAGAAAATATTATTTTAAGTGATAGTCAGCATTGCTTCGAGAAAGTCCGAAGATGTCAAACAAATTTACTCTCTTTTTATGAGGAACTAGTAAACAGGTAGCCAGTGCAGTAGCAGTTGATATAGTGTACTTGGACTTTGCAAAAGCTTTTGACACAGTACCCCACATACCGTTAATATTCAAGTTAAGGTCAATAAGTTTAGAAGTCAATGGACCTAAAGGTCTTGGACCTAACAACCAGGTTAGGACTTCTATCTTGCAAAGACCAGATCTGAGTTAGTTCTAACCCAGCAACAGAAACCACTCCACACAGAGTGAATGGTTAACTATTACAATTTTATTGTTGAAAAGCTCCAGTTTATATATGTTATTACACAGGAATTGCCCATCATCCCAGAACATCTGCGAGCCCTGCCCAACCAGCTTCCTATATCGGCCATAGCTACTCCCTTGCAACAAAGTTCCACTTAGAAAACTCGAAGTGTGAAGATAAGAGATATACAAGAATTAGCAGAAAAACTATCCTTGTCTAAAAATTAAGGAGGTTTCCAACTATCATTTTAACAAGATGGCGGCGGTTATTAACAAAATGGCGCCAATCAGGTCAATAATTGGTTACAGTGGTGTACCCCAGGGTTCAGTGTTGGGACCTTTACTGTTTAACTGTTAAAACTGTAAACTGTTAAAAGATATTGAGTTTGGGAAAAAAGTATCTTTTTCTGTGTTTGCAGATGACACCAAACTATGTAATGGAATAAAGTCCAAACAGGATGTCCATGATCTACCAGCAGACCTGGATGTACTGTTTGATTGGGCAGCCAAGTGGCAAATGACATTTAATATAGATAAATGTAAAGTTATGCACTTGGAGGCTAACAAAACGCATGCTTCATACCGACTAGGGATAATACATATTTTGCATTATAAAAATGTTAGTGGCCATCTTTTATTTTAGGGCCTTCCCATCATTCAGCTCCTTCTTTTTCATTTTCTGTGTCTAAACCCAAGAATAAAAATGTACTCTTGGATTTATCAAACTGATATAAGACAAGACTTTCAGTTATAAATTTACAAGGTTTGCTTTTGCAGTTTTATGATTCACATTCCTTCATGCAGGTATAAAGCGCAGCATTTTTTTGTAGATTTTTTAAGTTTTTTCATTAGGGCAGGATGTAAAAGGAAATCTTCCCATGTGAGGGTACACACAACAGAACAGACGTATTAAAAGTTCTCTTTTTCTGTTTTCTCTTTTATTCTGTTTTTTTTTGTTTTTGTTTTCCTGAGTGTCACACTTACCTCTTCCTTGCTAAAGTGCAGACTCCACTCTTCTGCGCAAGACTGCAGTTCCGGACTTAATCAGTATCACCCCTTCTGCTGGCCAATAAGGAAGTAGCCCGCTAATTTCCCTTGTTTCCTTAGCTAGTCTCCACTAGTGCTAAGCCCCCTAGCTCTGCTTAGCATTTCCTATACACCTTTTTGTTAATTCACTGCTTTTCCTGTCCAGCTCCTGTGTTAACCCCTTTGGTCTATTCTTGTTTCCCAGCCAGTTCCCTTGTGCTGTTCCAGTGTTCCTCTGTGTATGCCACATGTGCCTCCTGACGCTTCCAGTATCTCCTGTGTTCCCTGTGTCTGCGATACCTACCGTGTCACGGCTATCTATTTCCTGGATACCTGGTATTTGACCTCTGGCTTGGGACCTAACCTCTCTTGCTTGCTGTCTGCCTAGACCCTAACCTTCCTTGACAATTCTTCATCCAGTGATTTGGTACCGCATATTATCCTGCCTACCCTGATATGCACAAGGACTGCAACCTGGCAGTAACCAGCAGTGCAACATTCCCACCATTAGAGACTCTAGAGGGGACCTGGTTGTCGCTTAGACTCTGCGCCTTGGCCCTTATTAAGGCTCACACCACTTTTGTGCAAGCCATAGCCCCCCCTAGAGGCTCCGACTCCCCAAGCGTGACAGTTTGCACAAACCATGAATACACTCTCCCAGACCTTAGCAGACCACAACCAACTACTCACTCAGAAGTTAGATGCCCAGGAAAGTACCCAAAACCAGGTGCTCCACCAGCTTCATTTACTCGCCTGGATGATCTGCTGGTCTCCTCCAGTGCACCTGCTGAACCACCAGCCCACGCTATCTCGGTGGCCTCTGGACTTCACCTGCCACCCCCACAGCGGTTCTCTGGAGACCCCAAATGCACCCTAGGTAATACCACTAAAAAAGCCAAGCAAGGCGAAATGCGTCGGGTATAAGAACTATATTAGGACAACAAACCTATACAGACTCTGTTTTGTGTAGTATATCTATGTATAGAAATAGCATCCGATTCCCATGATGTTCTAATGGGCTAAGAATGTAATTATTTGAAAAATATAATTATGAATGAAGACTGCCTTTTTGAATACATAAATTTTCAATACAATATTTCTGGCCTTAAAACCTCCTCTCTTTTGTTGTACTTTATGTACACAGATGGCTAATCAGTCAATAGGACTACTTGCCAGAACTAAACATTTACATTAGTAACAATGTAACAGTCAAGTTTATAGTACATTTACTTTACTAATTTTACCTCCTTGCTGCATTCACTTTGTAAAAAACAAAAACTAACCAATTTTTATTTCTTCCACCTATAGACTTAAAATAATTCAAACTCATCTTTTTTTTTAGGATGGAAGCAGATGGTAAAATGTATGTCAAGTACCAAGTGATTGGTGCCAACAATGTGACTGTCCCAACACACTTCTTTAAGGATCGTTGTCCTGGAGAAATTCAACGGTGAGGATGATAAGTTTCCTGTGGATAAGTTTCCCTTGGAACGCTTTTTGGTGCCAAACACTCCCAAGATAACAAATAATTTAAAAGTCATCCCTGCTGGTGGCAGATGATGCCATCCTCGTCTGCTTTTAACAGCGGACCCATCATTGTTAGCTGCTATTCCAAGCATGCTATTCATGTTAGCATGCTATTCATGTTAACAGAGGCCTCATTAGCTCCACATTATACTTTCCCTTTCACTGTGAACAAAGAAGGGAGGTCCTGCCTATTCAGGGCTTGGAACCTACCTTAGGAAATTCTCCCTTTCTGCACATGACATTAGTGCATGATTGAGCAGCCAATCACCATGTGCCAGCATTTCCAATTTTGAGATGGGAAACATCTAACACACTGCGTCTGGATATATTGGAATGGGAAGGCGAGGGGTGAAGAAGGTGCAACAGGAATTACTTTTTCTTGCATGGGCAAAACACAGGTTCACTTGAAAAGAAAAAATGCTGCTGCTTTTTATATTACATTAGGATTAAACACGTATGTAGAGTACTTCAGTTGATTTAAAATCATGAAAAAAAAATCATTTTAGTAAACAGCTGATAAGATAGGCGGTTGGCAACTTTTTGTATTAAAAATACCTAGTTCTCCTAGCCTTGAACACACCTAAAGCTCCTATGCAAATACAGACTTTTAAGAAAATCTGTGTTTGCAGAGAAGCAGCCCCCTCCAACATGTTGGGCCTGCAGATTAGAAAACTCTTTATCTGCATATTTGTTTCAAGTTTTACTGCTGTGCTAAGCCAACAAGGTAAAACTTTCAAGCTGGTTGCTTGAAAGTGGATATTTAGTGTGTCTATAAGCAACAATGTTTCTAGAGTCATGATTTTAAATGAAGCCATACCTGTAAATATTTGCTGCAAGCACCACTGAACTCCTCAAATGTGTTGAAAACTTTGGTGTCTGCACTTAAAAAAAACACACACTTTCAAGATTTTCTACCACAGCTCTCATTGATTTTTCCTGCGGACCTCTACCCATTCCAAAATATAGTTTTCCAGTGGTGGTCAGCAGAATGAACCAGAAAATGTTTACACTTCCTACATTGTCAGTTTCTCTGTAGACTTCTTATGCCTAGAGGTGTATTGTGACACTGTGTGAAAGTTTATCATGATGGGTTGCTTTATGTAAAAACACATTGAGGTAATTGACATTAGGTAAATAATTAACAGACAAAAGAATGTAATAAAATAATTTAATTGGTAACTGGACTGTGACTTATCCAGTTATTTTACAAAATGTGTTTCGCTCACAAAGCAGGGAAGTTCATCTGGCTAAACTGTTTAGTCCATGATCTTCACCTGGAATGGTAAATGTGAGATCTGGGCAAAAACCTTTCCGAGATTTTTATACAGTGAACACAGATTCATAAAACTGGAAAGAAAAGCATTTGTTGCCCAATGCTGCGAGTCTTTATCCGGTCTACTAGAAAAATGGTCAACAGTTTCATCTCTGGTGAACAACAGATGAAAATTAAATGACTTGAGATTTTCCATAATGGACAGTTCACATTTCCTTGGCTTGGCACGATGCAGCTTCTATCCTGGGCTTTAGAGCTGTCAGTGAAATCAATATGGCTTCCTACAAACAGAGAGAATTTAGTGTGATACTCTGCAGTGAAACTGTTCTTAAGTTAATGAAATAGTAACAACAAGCACAGCCCTGTTGTAAGGATATTTCCACAGATGACAGTTTACATTCACAAACTAAAAGAAAAAAAAATATTTAAAGAATGAGGTGTTACCAACAAACCCTTTGTCTTTAAATACTTTTTGTTTCTTAACCACCTGGGCGTTACACTGATGTCTAGATTTCTGTACCAAAAGCGTTACAGGTTTTA